>NW_008671289.1:101834-120715 GCF_000695815.1 Acanthisitta chloris
ACCAGTAAAGTAAGCTACCCCTATGCAAAAGATCACCAGGCACAGTGAGTTACAATTCCAGATGCAACAGCTTTCTAAGGACTGTAAAAAGTGTGTACTACAGAAAGAAGTAACACAAACATCTAGCTAAGGATAAGTACATGGAAACAAACAAACAATTGGGTATAGAAACAAACTGCTACAGCACAGAAGGCATTTCAACTAGGAAAAGACATCAATGGGAACTGGGAAAAGTTCTATAAATACATTTTAATTAGAGGAAGAAAAAGGAAAGTCTTGATCCATTGCTAAACAGGAAAAGAGTCAAACTAACAAGTGATGCAGAGAAGCCTGGCATGTCTCTTGATCCAGCCCTTACGTAAGTAAAAGCTGCTTGTGACCACTTAATTAACTAAATTATTTTTAAAAAGTGCTGTAGGACTGCAGACCAAAACAGGAAAAGACCAGGTTAAAGAATACTTGGATGAGCCAACTTCATAAAGGTCAGCAGGGCCTCATAGAGTCCACCTGAACTTATTGAAGAAATAAGATAATCTGTGAATAGCTAACAATTATTATAAAGCAATTACTGTAAAGGATTCACATAGAACAGGATGAGCCCTGGAGCAAGGAAAAAGGGTGACTATAGTGCTGATCTTTAAAAATTAATAATGAGACCCCAGGAAGCTATAAACCACTCACCCTGGTTTCCAAAAAATCTGGAATGAGTTATTAAATAATCAGTTTTTTGAATACCTTGAATTATGGTATGGTGATAAAAAACAGTCCACCTAAGTCTGTCAAGAACAGATCATGTCAAACCTGTCTAATTTCCCTTTCTAGCAGAGTAGCTGGCTTAGTGAATAAAAAAGAGCAAGTGGATGTGATTTATCTTATTCTCCTGATATGGTCACATTAGGTATGAGCTAAAATGTAGTCACAACAGGACGGGTGCATGACGAGGTGAACTTCACTCCAAACCCACAGTTATCAATTGTTCTATCAAATAGGAAGTTATTCAAGTTATATTCCTCTGGGATCTTTTCTGGGCCCGTTTCCATTCTATATGTTAATGATGCAGATGATGAAATCTGTGGTTACCATCGAACTTGGAGAGGCTACAAAAGAATCAAAGTCATAGGATCAAAGTGCAGAACTGATTTGGAAAGATGGTCCACAGCCAACCTGATTAAGTAACTGCTAGGATAAAGTGCTACTTTCAGAGAGGAGAAATCAAATTCCCAACTATAAAGCTGGAAGAAATTTGTAAGCAGAAGGTCTGAGGGATGTAGCAAATGACAAGCTGGATTTGAGTTGACAGTGCAGTGCCCTAGTAAAAAAGTATAAATACCTGAGTTGTATATATGAAGTAACATATATAAGGCAAAGAAAGCAATTATTCTGCTCTGCACTTTGGTGCGGAGGTCTCAGTTGAAAGGTTTCATCAAGTTTTGGGCACTGTACTTTAATAAAGATATAGATATACTGGAGACAACCCAGAAGAGATCAGCAAGTGTGATCAGAGATTTGGAAAATGCAGCCAGTGAGGTAGAAAGAATTGCATTTGTTTAGTCTATAAGAGATTGTTTAGTTTAGAGAAGATGAAGGTGAGGCAGGACTATTTCCTAAATGAACAAAAATCTCCTATAAAGATGACAGTGAGCAATTGTTCTGGTTGAAAGTAAGGACAAAAAGAGAGCAGCTAAACACTCAGCAAATGTTGCTTAGGCTGGAGCCTGGGGAAAGCTTTCCATCCATGGCTGCAGCAGAGCAGAAGATTGTCCAACCTCCTTCACTGGAGAGGCTCAGGTGCAGGTTAGGGAAAGGGAAGGAACACTAGGAAAGGACACTAGTTTGGGCTTCAAGAGACGTCTCTCATTAGATACACTTCCCTCACTGACATTCCTGCAGCTTTCAGGCTTAGAAGCTGAGGGTGCAGGTGTGTACTTTCTATGCTACAATGCAGTGACTCTCTTAGTGCTTTAATATCAATGATACTATACACAGTAATGACCAGTCTAAGCAGCCCTGGTCCTCCCTGCCAAATGCTCTTGTCTATCAAATTTCTTCGGCTGCTGGGGAGCTAAGACAGATATAATAAAATAACTTAATATCCTATAATTTTTTTACATTAGCACATGGAGGTCTTGGCAGCAATAAAATCAGTGTTGGTTACTGTGTAAGCACCGAGTGTATGTCCATTTTTATGGCCTCAGGTACATAGCTCATCAGTGTGCCCAGGTACACTTCTACCTCCATTTTTCCCAAATGTAATGAGAGGGATTGGGCTGCATCCTGGCTGAGATTAACAAGATGGTCTACCAAGCTGCCCCTCTGCTCCAGCAGGACCCCAGAGGCATTCAAGGGAAGCACTTGAGTCACATTTGAGTCCAGGACAGATCTTTGCCCTGTTGCAGCCTCTCACGTCTCCATTACTCTTTGGATCCTCTGAGAGGAACTGAGAGTCCCTGAGACCCTCACCCTCTCAGTGACTGTGTTGCTCAGCTCCCACTATTCAGAAAGGGCTCAGTATTCCCCAGCCATCCTCTATACTTTACAGAATGGTGCCTTTCCTGCCCAATTAATTGCACATAAGAGGGTGTAGAAATGAGAATCACCTTCCAGACATGGTAAAAAGAAAGGGGAAAGGGGGTGGGGATGGAAGCTCTACCAAAATCATCCACCTTCAATAATCTGTAATTCACACACACGGCCAGGCATAGCATATCTCTATCACTTGTTATTCCCTGTGTCAGAAAAACAGTGTTCAGAAAACATGGGCTAAATTTATTCAGTTAATTGAAACTGTGTTTTCCCTCTAGTTTTTAAGACGCTTTTATGTATCTCTTTTTAGAATTTATATCATACATTTATTTCTTTTTAATTTTAAAATTTCAGAGCTGGAATTTTGCTGCTAATTTATTTCAGTGCCACATTTTGTTTTCTTAACTGCTCAGGTCTTGCACATCTGGTGAACAAGCAACATTTTGTGGGGGCCCAGCTATTTCCTGTGAGGCTCTGATGTGTTTTGTCCTATCACTGCACCAGTCTGCAAGTGACACCAAGTTAAGGTACTCGGGCTGCTTTCCTGTCTTGAATGCTGTAAATCAGTGCCAAAAACTAGGGGCGTCAGGAAACTAATGAAGAGCAGAAGTGGCAGCAGTCATCAGAACAGATGCCTCCAGGTGATGGCCAAAGATAGTATTAGGGAAATGATGGAAATTGCTACAAGGGACCCAAATGGAAGAGTATCATCAACAGATAATTGAATTTTATAGTTAAATTAGAGCTGTTCTGATGCAGACATGATGTTGGATTTCACAGTTAAAGCACAGTTCCGCTTTGCACTGAAAACAGGAATTCAGTTTCTTTGTTATGTTTGAAAAATATGGTCTCCTCCTCAAATTGGCAGCACTAATCCCTCTGGGTATGAGATGAATGGTCTGGTAATTTGTTAGTTTGTGATTTGCAATTAATTGGAAACTTGGTCCTTGAAGAAATCTGTTCCAATTGTTCCTTTGAAGCATCTCAACAATGAAATAACACAGACCACAAAAATGTTTCTTCTAGTCAAAATTCCTTCAAACCTTGCACACAGACGATAACTGAATAAATTAGTTTGCAATTAAAAAATTTAGTAACTAATTGCAGCGACCTCAGCAGAAGCTCATCTAATCCTCTGGTTTCCTCTAGAGGGAATCTACACATGTTAATCCCATTGGCTGTGAGGATTTATATTCATTAATCCCATTGATTTGATGAGGGCTAAATGTATAAAGAAGACATCACTTTATCAGTTCTTTTAATTTTTTTACATTTTGATTTGGTGCATAAAAGGTTCCCTTCAGCACTCCTGATCCACTGTATACTTAAGATGCATTGCTGAAGAGCCTGAGGCAATAGAGCTTTTGAGAATACTGAGGTAGTGGGACCCTGTGCCCCCATCACTCAAATATCACCCTTGGTTCCGTCACTAATGCAGCACACTAAACTGCTGGTTTCAACCCATGGCCTAGAAATCCCTAAGAGGCTTAGGAAACAGAATTTCAAAGGGCTCCACAAAAAGTGGCTAAGAATTAACCTACTGCAGAAGACCCAAATTTGCTACACAGGAGTATATGATTCCTTTGGAATTTTTGCAGGGGTCCACAAAGTGAAAGGAAATTTAAATAAACCAGTGGCAGATTTGATTCACGTCTTTATCACTTGCTTGGTGCCTACATCAGTGGTAAAATCCTGGGACAGAGCTAGGCAAAAAAAAATTGCAGGAGTTAGAAAAGAGAGACATTTAAAAAAAATAGATATGTAAGAGGCATGTCAGCAGGGAAACAAACAAACAAACAACCCAAACAAACAAAAAAAACCAAACAACAACAAAATCCCATTTGCATTAGCCCAGGAGAAGAAATTAAAAGAGTTCCTTTCATAGGAACTGTGGCTGAACAGAACTTCAGTGGAGGACAGAAGTGTCCTTGGAAGGAGAACCCTTGCAGGTCAATTGAGTCATGAAGGCTGTCCCTCTGTTACATGCTAAGGAAGAGTTAATGAAATGGATGTCAAGGCTAAGAAAGCTGCTGAGGCAAGTGGGGTTACAGCTCTTCACACCACTGCAATTTGCAAATCCAAGCACCAAGGGCTTGTTTGAGTTCTGGTAAGAAAACTTAACAAAAGTTTTTTAAAATCACAAAGACTGACTGAAACCAAAAATTACTCATTTGGGGAGTTTTATGAAAGCTGTTAAAAATATTTCTATAACTGCTGCCAGTTTATAAATGAAAATGTGGTTCAGAAGCAAAAGAATGCTTCTGTTTAGAAAAAGCTGGAACCAAATATTGCTTAACATTTAAACAGACTCCGTTCTTTCCTTAAAGAAAACAATGTTTTGGTGTTTATCCCAAATTCATAAATATCTCTGATTCCCCCTTATTTGTACAGTGGGATGGTTTCATTCGCAAAAAAAAAAAAGAATAAAATATAAAATTCTTGCTAAATCTTAAAATAACTAACATCCAAAAATATCAGACCAAATGGTCACTCAGACATGAACTACATCCAAAGATTTAACAAAGATCTAATAGAGGAATGACCCAATGCTTGGGAAAGAGAGCAGTCACCGGAACGAGCAGGACTCCTGCCAACCCCAACGCAGAAGCACCCGACAGTGAGCCTCACCAGGGAGCAAAGCAGTCTGCATGGCGTGGAGACCTGGCTGTAACCACCAGCCAGGAGAGGAAATCAGTAGACATAAAACAAGAGGGAAATGCAGAGCTGCACATCTCCCGTGACAGAGAGAGGAATCCTAGAGCTGCTGAAGGTGGTGGGGAGTGCAAACTGATTTCTCTGCATAATCTGTTAGGCAAACACTGCCCGGTGGAAAGCATGGGAGGAAGCTCTTGCCCCATGGCTGCTCCATCACATGGGGCTGGCTGTGGGGAGGTGATCCCAGCCTGTGGGATGTGGCCCTTTGATGCAGTGGGAGTGTGGCAGAAAAGAGTGGGCTCAAGAAATCCCAAATGCAGAGAGGTGGCATCTGCAGGTGAGAAGCAGCTGGGACATGAGGGAAAAAATCTGCTCGGGTAAATGCCACTGTCAGAGAGGTGCATGGGGTGTCCTGCACATGGGTGCTGGGATGCAGGCTCTGGCTGGGAACCTCAGGAGCCCTCATGTTCTTCTGGTGCTGGAAATGTTTATCCTGAGGACTGGGAACAATGAGGTTTGTTTTTTCTCCATGCTTCTGTTAGGAATTCCTCTGGATTTCCTATCCAAAAATAATAAGAGGTTACAGAGGATAAGACACGAATGCTCTTTCTGCTCTGAGGCTGAGATGGAGTGAGCTGATCGAGAGGCACTGAGCTGGTGGGAGGTGTGTGTTCCCCCAGGTTTTCCTCCCAGCACCTCCCGGGGAAGGAGCATGGCTCTCTTTCCTCTGACCGGACACATCCTAGCTGACCTTACCACTTTGGAGGACAGGGTGGCCAAGGTAGGTGTTCCTCAGGTTGCCTCTGTGGGAACACGAAGCTGCATCTGAGGGGTGGAGGTGTGATCTAGGCAGGCAGTTCCTGTGTGCATGGGTCTGGCAGCAATTCCAATCTGCACATAAGTCAAGGTTACAGTACTGAGCAAGGCACTGTAAAGGTTTGCATGCAAGACCAGTCAAACCCAGGAGATTATAAAACAATGTAATAATATAAAATAATCTCCTGGAAGCAAACCATGAGCTGATGTGACTCTGTCTTTGGGTCTTGCAGCTGGACCAGTGTTGAGGAATCACACAATAAAGTAGGTCACAGGTTTCCAAAAGACCTTTTTTTCTCTTTAAGCTTATGAGAAGATGATGATTTATGAAAATCAGCTTGAAACAAAGCAGTTGCTCTGATAATAAAACCTCAAAAGAATATGGAGGCCTCTGTCATTACAGTAATGGGCCCCAGATAAGGGCTTCATCAAGAAGACTATACATCATTACTACTTACAATGCGCTGAAAAGATGGGACAGGGGGAGAATGAATGGCATCTGCTACAAAAATAAACTACAACAGAAATGGTGCTCAGTGCTTTTACACTTAATATCATAAAATATTATATTTTGGAATTCAGTTAAGCCAAACATGCATTTTTCACCTCCTCTCATCACCTCAGAGTACAACCAAAATGTAAGGACCTGACTGCAACCTGCAGGTCAAGCCTCCTATAGGCAAGGCAGCTGCCCAGCCTCAGTGGGTCCCATGGCTGTCCCTCTGGAGCATGCCCAAGGCACCCAGCAGCCCCATGCAGTGCTGGAGGTCTTTCTGCCACATGTATGAGCTGCAGAGAAAAGCAATTTCCTGCCTTGTTTTAAAGCACAGGGGTGGCCAGTGGGATGCTGAGGGAAAGCAAACACAGCCTTGCCTGGCACAGTCAAACCAAAATTTTGTCCCATGCCTTGACTATTTTCCCCTCTCTATCCATGCTTGCAGATCAGCCACACAGCTTTGAAGGTCAGGGTGTAACAAACTGCTGCAGAGCTTTGCTTTGCTCAGGTGTTTTGTTAGATTTATGTAAAGGAAAACAGTTTTTCTTGGATTTCTTTGTATCTGCCTCAGTTGCTGCCAGCTTTCCCCAGCGAGTGAAAAAGTGCTCTCAACTTAAACATGGAAAGCTATCTAGCCATAGAAGTGGAGGAAAAGCAGATACTGATCTATGGGAAGGACAAGCTGGGGAGAGCAGGCTGCTGGAAAGCCCACCTGGGTGGTAAGGGGGAATAGCTCTACTGAGACCTCTGGCCATCCTGAGAGACCACCAGGACATGGGAGAGACAATGTCTGCAGTCCTGCCTGAGTCCCTGAGTACTCCTTATTCATGGGGTGACAATGATGTACCCAAATAAATGGGTAAAGACAAAAGAGCTCAGGCTCTGAGCCAGACTCTTTCAGTGCTGCTTTCTAGTGTTTGAACTGGTCTGGCAGCAAGGAAAGGGGAAGACTTGGAGTGACAACCACAGTGGGTTTTCATTCTGATACCAGGTACCATATAAACTAGGTGCAGGTTCTCTTACTATGTTGCTCACTCAGTTGTACGTAAAACTACTTCTGATTTGTGGCTATCTAAAATGTTTCCTACAATTGCTCATCTTCACTAACAGCAAATTTTTATTCCTAATTTATGCAGTGCTTTTGCAACTTTCATCTAAACTAAAGCAAATGTAACAGCTGGTGTGTCTGTAGCTGAAGAGGGCGATAAAAAGAAGAATAAAGTATCTCTGAAATGAAATTTCCTTTCCAGCACATGCACTAGGTCCAACATAAAAGACATGACAGAAAGTTTAATTTAAAACTAATTTATTGGTGAAATGTTATCAGAATCCCAACAAAGACAAATAAATCAACATGACACTGGGAAAAAGATCAGCTGGTGAGGATGAAAGCTACCAACATAACAATCTGCAGAGGGGGGAAGACTAATACAAACTGGAGTACTTCAGCAAAGCCAGAGTGAAATGCTCCCTCCACGACTTTGGATTCCAAAATGAAATCATTTGAGGTTGAAATGCTGACATGTGCAAAAACTTGTTCCTTTCACAAGAAGCAAACACTGGATTTTTGACCATGAAACACTCCCTCAACCCAATGCTTCTGTTTCCCCATCATTCTGCAAAACAACCAAGTTACTAGCAAAGGGGAGAGAAAAGAGAAGTGACATTTTTGGGGTATGTTGACTGAACTTCACTAACACCAGGTTTATATGTTTCTTCTTATTAAGGCAAAGGAGGCAGAAATTGGATGGTGTCTTGGCTGCCTAAATCAGAAGGCTGTGAACTTTGCTTTGCTTTTCTGGAAAGAAGGTCTGGATGAATGAGAAGCAAGAAACAAAAAAGGTTGACAAAAAAAAGTTTCTTCTGGCACAAAATTTGCCCAAATATTGTCTCAAGAGGAGAGATGGGCTTTTGGCTGAGAACTTTGCCAGAAGTCCAGAGGCTGCACACAGAGACATTGCCTTCAGTGGTCTGATCCCTCCTGCACCTAAGGCAGTATGACTTGTGTGCTCTTTTGCAAATGGTGCCCAAATCCATTGCTGGTCTCTGCTTGTAACATCCAGTGAGGTCCTATATTTTGGGTAGCTGTTTTACATTACAAATTTTGCTCACTCTTTGTGGGTGTTTCAGTGGAGAAGAGTTAGAGTGCCCAAGAAAACAATTTACTCATTATTCCCTTTGGGATCAGAGGCATGAAATGCTGGACCTCTTTGAGGAGCCCCTGCTGTCACGAAGTCTACAGCCTACAATTGAGAGAAGGTTTTAATTTTGCATGAGGCACAGTCACTTAGTGAAGCATTGCACAGTCTGCATGTTGAGGGATGCACTTTGTTTTAATGACCACAGAGTTATGAGCAACCACTCTAACTCGGCTCATGCACGATCAGTCACAATTGTATTTAATCAGCTAATTCACTCCTGTCTGAACCAGGGCTCCAATTTGCCCACATTTTCTTTCCTATACTGTAACAAATTATTCCTATTGACTGAACAGCATGTGCCAAAACTCTTTATGCTCTGATTTATGTGAAATAATTAGCAATATATTGTCTGGGTTTGAGGTCACTCAGCTCTTTTTCTTGTACTTCAGCATCTGCATTCATTCTCATTCTGTACCAATTAGCACAGAGGAAGCAGAATCCAACCATACAGAACAGCTTCTCTGCTTCACAACATCCACTTCATCCAGACCCTTCTTAAATTAGCTTCTTACCTTTTCAGAAAGGATACTTCCCCCCTCCAGAGAATACCAAACAAACAAACAACACCTGATACATTGGTTTCGGAACAGCAAAAAAAACTGAACAAAAAGAAGAGTTCTGCAGAACACATGACTTCCAATTAAAGTAAAGGACTAGTTTTTTCAAAAAACAAACTACCTAACACTATTGCAAACAAACAACACCTGATACAGTGGTTTCAGAACAGCAAAAAAAACTGAACAAAAAGAAGAGTTCTGCAGAACACATGACTTCCAATTAAAGTAAAGGACTAGTTTTTTCAAAAAACAAACTACCTAACACTATTGGAAAAAAAAGAAAAAGGAGGAAAAAAAGGCTCCGTTGCTTATTTCTTGAACCATGACTTAATCGGTTCTAAAGGGAAGTAACTCTCCAGGGCAGCTGTTCAGTCAGGGCAGATCATCAGCTCTACTACAGCACTGCTGATTTGTGCCCACTGAAGTGTTTATGGAGCTCATTGAGCTCAGTGGTAAAAGAGGAGAAGTTGCCTTTTACTTCATAACAGGATTGTGAGATGAAAGAGATACAGATTGATTGGGGGGGGGGTGTCCTTGAGGCTACTTGAGTTTTATTTCTGTTTCTGATGAAACTTCTCCAGGTAGGCTGCATTATTATTGCTCTATTATAAGAGTTTATGATAATTTTTTAATAACAAATAGTACTGTAGGCTAAAAAGGGTTTAAGGGTGTGCTCTGCAAGAGTTCCTCAGCTTAGAAGCTAGCTCTCTACCCTTTCCTTGGCACCATACATCCTGTCTGGTGGCCCTTGGGATCTGATGGCAAACCCTGCTTATGTAGCTAGATTTACCAAGGGGTTGCTGCTTGTGCATAAGGCAAAACTAAAAAAATGCTGCCATTAAAGTTCTGTTTGCAGCATGGAGAGCTGCTTGCAGCATGGAGATGTCTACACCAACTAACCAGACCAGGCTACATGTCCTTGGTACCATTTCTGCCAGGCAGCTGCAACCTTTTGGTACACATAGAAGTGTTTGTTGGAGCCAGATGAGCAGAGATATGTCCAGGCATGGGATACCTAGTCTGGAGCTGTAGTAGGTCAGAGTTCACCTAGGAGAGAAATAGGACCCTTTGTAACTGGGATCCAACTCATCATGATAAGATGGTGTTCAGCATAGCTCACATGCATCCCAAAGAATGAGTGAAAGAAGCTTTTGCTCCAAATACATATTTTTGTAAGAATAAAGTGCAGTAGCAAAAATAATCCTGGGAAAAATTCTGGTTTTCTCCCCAAAACCAATAAATCTTAAAGCTAAGAACTGTAATTTATCTAAATCTGTGGTTTTCATTTGGTTTCTTTCATTAAATGAACAGCACCAATCACCTTTCACTATAGCTCTAGTATACCACCCTGCTAGAACACAAAGTCTGACCAAAGCAATCTTTTGTCTGTTTATTTTATAAACACAATTTTGCATCAAAGTGAAAGAAAAAAAATGTGCAAGATAAGCTAATGCCAGACCATACTTTCAGACACTGAGCCTAAGCAGCTCCTGGAAACTGAAGTTCATTGGAATAGTAAGATGAAATATTTAATTTCAAGGTACCAACTTCATAATAATAATGCGCTGTTATGAGGATAAACATTTTCATCAAACCTTTCCAGTAAAATTGCTACTTGCTTGTAAATATGGTCTGTGCCTACTCCTGGATCTGAGAAATTATGTAACCTGAGGGAAGATACCTTTGGTTTTTCTGGTGTTTTGTATAAAAGTCAGCCAAATGGTGATGCTGAGGTGAGATGATTAGGTGCAAACCACAGACATTAAACATACCATGTTATTAGCAGTCCACATTTATCCTCAACAAACTTGATTAAATTTCACTCTTACCTCTGGAGTAATTTCCAGACTTCACTGACTGTCTGGTCATTGCTTTCCAAATTCATTGCAGTAGTGAAGTCTGTTAGGAGCATGGACAGGCTTTTCATCTCTTGTGATGGAAAATGTGGTGTAATTGCAAGTGATTAGGGAAGACATTAACATGGGGCTAAGGGACTTGCATCCCACTTCTAGGCATTCATCTTCCAGTTTTTCACATCTTTTAGGACACTATTGCTACAGGGAAGATTGATGGGTCACAGACAGCTTTGCTGGCTGCTTACTTTGCACTGGCATTTTCCCAAGGAGGAGCAGGTGGCACTTTTGATGTTGCAATAATTCACAGTGAAAAAGAGAAGCCTGCAGATGGACCTGGTAAGGCACAAGTAAATTGCCTGTTAACAGATTCATGTTCTCCAAGCATCTCCTGGACACACGATAAAGAGAAATGCAGGATCAGGTTGCAGAGCTGCCTCTTATCAGGTGATGCCTTCTACTGTTATCACACAAGGTCCCAGCTTATGAGTCTTCAGCTAATTTGTCCTTGGTGTTATATTTCTGATGAAGTTTAAATAGTGCATTCCTAGATGAGCTGTTCTGCACACCTGACACATGCTGGACACATTGTGGTGGGAGGAGACCTGCCCATGGTGTTCGTCCTTGTAATGTGTAACATTTTAGAAAACACATATGGGGGCCATAGGTCTGTTTACATTTCAGAGTTTTCCATTGTACCTTGTGGGTTAGAACACACATATGGGGGCCATAGGTCTGTTTCAGAGTTTTCCATTGTACCTTGTGGAATAAACATATTTTATTTCAAACAAGAAATGAGCCTGAAGAGGATTTCAGCTCCAGATGCCCTTGAGGCAAAGATTAAATGCTGATCTAAATGTCTTAGTCTGGGCTCTTCAGATAGACCAGACCAAAGTACTCCCAAACTGTAAGCCATGAAATTCAACCCAGGAATCAGATCTTCCCCTCCCAGACAGGATTTCTACATTGGTGTAATTTCATTGATTGACTGGCTGTTCTCTTTTGTGAAATGCAGGTTATAAGGAGAACAAGGTCCTGGTTCTGAATGTCATGTTTTGGGTAGGTCTTAATCTCCAACCTTTTTCTCAGGGCTTCTTTTAAGACCTCTTTGGCCATTCTGCTATCACCAGGAAATGTGCACGTATATTCAAGGGCAAGATTTGGCCTTAGGAGTTTCATAAGACTGGGATAACAATAAGCATCTATTTTAAATCCTACAACCAGACTGAGAAAGAAGTCTTATCATGCTACTTGTGATAGCAAATCTGCATATACACAAGCCTTAGATGAGGGACCAAAATTCTACTGTTTCCCAGACTCTCCTGCTACTATGAAAACCAACACAAATATGGATTGGCAGAGAGCCGTGACCAGAGCCTGGCAGCTCTGCACTACTTCCTGTCATCTGAAGTCTCAAATGGCTCTACCATAACCCTTTAATGCTATGCAGAAAACACCATGTATTGTTCTGGAATGGCCACTCTAACTGGGACAGTGGGAAGGCACTAAAAGGAGCAAATAATGGTTAGTTCTATTGCTAATGTAGCCAGTGTTGTGAGACAACAGGAGCAACCAACTCTCTCTTTCAGGACATGCATCTAATCATAGAAAGCAGAAAAATGTGCTGTGTTCATGAGATCCACCATGTGTTACTTCACAGTCCTCCAATATATCTGTCACTGGCAAGCAGGGAAGACCATCTTTAGCAATAAAAGATCTCTTACTCTAATGACTTACTGCTGACCCATGGCCTAGCAGCCTAGTGAGCTCACCCACCCCTGAGTGAACTTGCTGTGATGAAATCAGTGATGTTGGCTCAAACATGCAGTGGGAAATTTCTGTGGAATATATGAAGGTCCTAACACCAGCAAACAATCTCTGCTTGATGCAATCTGCATAAGCTACCTGTGGCTCTTCTGTCCTGTATCTGCCCTGGATTCAGTGCGTGGAGAGCCTGGGAAGGCTGTCCCCCTCCCCTCAAGGCAGAGGATGACCTGACCTTCCCTGGTTGCTATTACCCACACTGCCCTGTTTCTATGTGTGCACTCTGCTTTCACTGCCTCTGCAGCAAGCTGAACTTCTACAGAGTCCACTTTCTTACCCGTCAGGAGTACATGTGATGCCAATTTGTCAGTGTCGCCGGTACCTCACCACCTACTCCCTTCAGGCTTTCTCCATCTGTCCCCAGTGATTTACTGTACCAGAGGGTCCCAGGAGGCCTCATGACTCCTTTCCCTTTGATTCTCTTAAGGTCATGAAGACAGAGCATTCCAAAAGACGCAGGAGGAGCATTTTCCCTTCGGTTGTGAGACAGTGATAGCACTGATCCAGCTCACCGGTGCCACGCAGGCATTAGGTTTAGGAGCCAGTGATGTGGGGAAAGGTACCAAATTGACAAAAATCTTTTCCTCATCTGCAGATGGAGCCACTCACAGAGCTTGGCTATCATAGGTGTTAAGATGGGAAAGGCACATCACAGATGTGTACCATCCAAGCACAGTACCAGGCTACCAGTTTCTAACTGGTTTCTTCAAAGTGTCCTTGTAACCTTGTTATTGGCCAGGGCCACTGGGGACCCTGCATTAGGAGAACTGAGTGGGGAGTTTTCCTGCCTGACAAAAAAATCTATTCTAATTATAGTTCCCTGCACATATACTCTCTGAAGGACAGGATAAGCTTTTGCTGGTTGAGGTCAGGACTGAAAAATTAGCTGGTGGGCTCTGGGAGGGTAGACTTGAGGAACACCTGCTGTAGGAGGCTTTTGCAAGAGCAGAGATGGCAGGGAAATTGATGATGACCTTGCAGCACACACCTAGAGGAGGGACCTAAGGATAAGCTTGTGTTCTGCTTTTGGAGCTTGCAAAACCTGCAGCAAGAACAGCACTGTGTCTCCAACCAGCTTCAGTGGTGTACAAGGAGGTGACAACCCCCTGGGTCTATCGGAGGAATTGTCTGCTCAGGGTGCAGCTCTATACAGCTCAGTGCACCCAAAACCTCTGCAGAGGCAGGTCCTAACCTCCCAGTCCTGGAGCTCCCTCTCCCTCTCGATGCTTCAGTGTCCCAAGGAAACAGATGTAGTGTTGCTCTGTTCTACACAATAAACGACTTTTTCACTCAAAAATATTCCTTTCTTTTTAACATTCTAATGGAAAATCCAGAGGTTAGTGCTCCATTTTTGCATTCATATTAAGTTTTAAAATATTACTAACTACCAAAATTTTAGCTTTGTTTTAAACACTTTTCATTAGACAAATTTCTACTTTGGAATATACAGAGTGGGAAAAAGAGTGGAAATTAAATTAGAGTCTCTCAGTCTTATTACTTCTATTGCAATTACTGTTAAGAAAAGAAAAGAACAGCAAAATGAAATATAAAAAACATTTTGAACCTCTGAAAAAAGAGAGATAAGCCTACAACTAGTCTGATGTAGATTGACATCGATGTTGAGACATTGCCAGCAGATTGGAAAATTGTATTTGAGAAATTTTCTTTATGAAAAAATATTGTAAGATTGCAATTTCTATTACAACTTGAATGTTTATCAGCTTGGCCATATGAATTGCTCTTCAAGCAAGGAAAGCAGGCACACATTAGTAGTTCACACAGCAGCCCCAGAATTAATTTTCAGCTGACAAGCCCAGCAGCTTCTGACATTTCAAGACATTTTTACAGGAATATGTATCTAAGTATTTACTATCCTAGACCAAGATAAACAGAAATTCTATATAAATGAGCAGTACATAGGGGGAAAAGCCAGGAACACCTATAGTTTTTTTCTTACATCATGTATCATTCCCAGATTGGAAGCCAGTTGTGCAGTGGTTTCTAGTGGTGAGAGCAGGATATTGGGTTTCAGGACTCTTGGGTTAAATTATCGAATCTGCCATTGATTTGCAGTGTGACCTTGGGCAAGTAGTTTAAAGGGAAATATGTAATTATTAGTTTCATTTGGCCAGGCTGACTTTCTGTCTATGGCTTTACAGCAATTGCTACTTTTTATTAGCCTGACTGGGAGGGAAGAGATCTCTTTTTTGCAAATGTTTTCTTTTTTGTTTTAAAGGTTTTGAGGAGTTTTATTCTCTTTCATAATACATGGAATACCCAAACAACCCAGAAGAGTAAAATAGTAATCTGGATTCTGCAAGTAGTTTTGCATATACAGCAAGCTATATATTCTTAAGTTCTCAATTTGAATAGCATGTCTTTGGTTGCTATAGTACACAATTGCATATGTGCATTGGTGTGTGATCAGTGCTAGAAGGAACTGTAAAGAAGAAGCCAACTGCACAACTACATGCGATATGAGGAATATTGCACTATCTATCAGTTTAAACAGAGATAATACAAAACAGCCCTCAGGGATTTGGGAGTGAGAGGAATTAACTATGAAAGGATTTGTTTAACAGATAATTTTATCCAAAGTGAAGGGGGTAAGGTGAAAACTTCAGACTTTTCAGAAAGATAAAATTTCGAATAGTTCTAATAAAAAGTATTTTCTGGATCAAAAATCTGCACACATGTGGGTTCAAGCACTTTGTTATTTTATTTAACACAGTAAAAGTGTTTCAAAAATAAGAAAATTTCCATTTTTCACACCTTGAAGTAGCTATGCTGAAAACAACATAAGAAAGGTTGAGGGGTTTCCCACGCATTATCACACTCTCTGACCCATCTTTAGACTTCTTCAGAATATTTCAAGATGGAAATTTTAATTGTGAAAAGTGTTGGGGAGATGAATATTTCTTTTTTTAACAACATGGTTAAAAAAAAGTTTAAAGTTAAGGTAGTCTATAGGTTAGGATCTGTTCTATCTTTTCTGTAGCCTAATGGGACTATGGGAAATACAATATAGTACTTATATGTCCTGCAGGATTATTTATTTTGAAGCTTAGCTGTAGTTTATAAAGTGCTCAGAGATCCTCCGATGAAAATGTAATAACTATGTCATCATCATCATCATTGTTATTATTATGAATATCATTATTTTCATTCCCCTGGTGAAATAAGAAATCAGTTTGTAAAAATTACAACAGCTGCAGGGAATGTGCCTCGATAACTTCTCTGTGTTTTGTACCATTGCCAAAAGGAGTTTATAAAACGCTGCAGGAGTAACCGTGTTCCTAGCTAACAGGCAGGAATTTGCTTGGACTGTCCAATGTTCACTCAATATGACAAATAAATCTAATGAGTACACCATGCACCATTTTTCTTTCAAGGGATGCATAAAAGTCTTTATATAAATGCCCTGGGACTCACATTTTTAACCTCAGACAAACATTTGTAATTTGCAGGGGCGTGCAAGGTACAGTTCTTACAGGTAACGTGTGAGCTGTTAAGGGTGAGGTCTGGCAAATGCAGTAATGAAGAGGTCCCCGGTCACAAGAGCACCAAGTCATGGTTTGTTACTAACACTGGACTTGGGCTGGGGGAACAACTGAAGCCATGGCTGCCACAATAGCTCGGTCTCACCAAGGCCTTGAGAGGGTGGTTTCGTCACACAGAGGGTTGGATGTTGCTGTCCTTTGGAGGAGAAGGGGTCTTGAGCACTCTTGTAGGAGTGAAGAGAGCACATAATTTCCCAGGAATTTTTCCATAAACTCTTCATGGTGTAAGTGTCACATCCTAGACTTCTCACTCGAAATTAACTGCTGCTTGAGTGGACATTTATCTGACAAGTTAATCCAGTCAGTATTATGTGAGAGGAAAAGGCAGCAATGACAGGCCATGAGGAAGGAAAGGTGACCAGAAATGAGGGCAGTAATCTGAATCTTGAAAGCTAACCTCTGCTCTGACACAGACTCATCACATGACCTTGGTCAAGTTCCTTAATCACTGGGCGCACTGATTGTCCAAGTGTAAACTGGAGTTAAAACTGTTGCTTGGCCACCCTTCCAAGTGAGGATCAATGCAAGACACCTTGTGAGGAGCTCAAACAAAATCCTTTTACATGGAGAGAGTGTTGCTCACCAGGTATCTCAGGCAGAGGGCAGTCCTGAGAAGAGGCCAGTGGGATCCATTCAGGTGAAGGAATGTTTCAAGCACATGGAAAATTCTCCTCTTTCTAAATTGGATGTCACAAACAACGGGAAAATTAAATCCACTTCTCAGGATATGTCCCTGCACAGGAAATTCATTGGAGGGGTGTTTCCCTGATAAGAGCTTTCCCTGGGAAGAAACTGAGTCTGCCTTTTGTAAGAGGCTCTGAAAAATAACTCCCAGAATCCAGATCCTGTCAAAATTATGTGAGAACATGAGAGATTTTACTATCAAAATATTTTGGCTTCAGAAACTAGCAAATCTTTCTGCCTTGCTATGAAAAGACGCAGGGAAATGAAGTGGTTTTCTCAGTGCCACAGACTGCTGTGGCAGTGTACAATCACTTCATTTCCCTTTGTCACTGAGACCTCACAAGCTCCTGGCACCTTGCCTTGCACTACCACCACTGCCTCCTGCCTGCTGCTAGAAGACTCATTGTTCACCCCCCAGCTGAGAGATGTTGCTGGAGCATTCCCCTTTTATGCCTAAATTTCTCCTGCTATAATTATGCACCATAAAAAACGTGTTACTGGGGACACAGCTTAGAAGATCACCTCCTGGATTCAGTTGCAGTGACAAGACCAGGAGAGGGTGTGATGCATGTGGTGGCATCTCACCTAAGCAGGCACAACGGAGCTCAGCAGCTCTGTTTTCCATTCTGGCACAGCTTTAGCTTGTACCTGACTGAGCTTATCTTTGATGTGGCCTGCCCTGCATTGCCTCATAAATAATTTATGCATTTCAGATTTGTTTTGTCACTTTGATACACTATTTTGTTGATTTTAAATTGGAGGTTTCTTTATTTCTTGATAGTATTTGAAAGTTTTTCTTTATTATCTGAAGCTTAGAGCTATAGTTCCTCCCAAATCCTTCTGTTTAGAATAGCATAGCCAGATGTTTTCTTCTGATGTTATGTTTCAAAAAGTCCCAGTGGGGTTTCCATGACAAAATTGTTTTCAGCAAGCACCTTGTAATTCACAAGCTCTGTAGAAGTGGGGAGCACAGAATCCTCTGATTCTCCCCACTGGAACCACCACCCTCACCAGACACAGGAAAGAGGCTCAGGCATCAGCTCTACATCTGCATTTGACATCTCACTGTGCTGCTGTGGGTGTCATAGGCAAGGATGGACTTGCTACAGGGGCTGGAGGGTGGGAGAGGAGTGAGGCAGTGTTTGTGCAGACCACAGCAGGATGTATTCTCACCCAGGTGACACTAGGGCAGCAGCAAAACTCACAGAGCTAAATCCAGGCTTTTGCAAACCCTTTAAACTTCGGTCCCTCAAACCCTGGAAACCCCCAACTTCAATTCACCTGCTAATACAGCTGCTGTTTCCCAGAGTTAGTAGGCAGCTGGAGAGGCTTCCTGAGGTTGCAAACTGCACATTAGCCCAGAGATACCCAAGGGGTCCTGGTGCCCCGAGGAGCTGGGATGATGACTCTCCCCATGCAGCCTCAGGACTGGGACCACATCTGCCTGCCCCAAACACACTCAGCACCCTTTTTCCTTTTCGTGTGAGTGCGGGCAGGTCTCCCACTCCGGTCTGCTTCCAATCACTGAGCCCTGCTGAATGAAAGGCTGCTCACATCGGAGCCAGTGAGGGTCAGGGGTGGCCAGGGCAGAGTGCATGAGAACTTCCCTCCATCCGGGAAAACACTTTTAATAGAACAAATCTGGCTCCTCACAGCAAGCGGCTAGCCCACGGCAGAGGGGAGGGGGGCAAAAGCAGAGGCTTCTCCAGCAG
>NW_008671289.1:120729-128627 GCF_000695815.1 Acanthisitta chloris
AGCAGCTATTTCAGCTGGTTAGTAGGAATCACCCTCCCACGCAGCACTCTGTGCTCTCCGGCAGGTTGGAGCCAGGCGAGTGAGCCAGGGGGACAGCCCAGCAAATCTTCACACCAGTGTGAACTGGGAAAGAGGTTTGTATCACTAGGTGCCACAGTTTTGCCCTCTGCCAGACAAGAGCAAACCCATACTGGCATCCTCTGTGAAGACAGGCAGCACTAAGGCCCTAGAGGATTTATGGGAGGGCAGATTCCAGGCCCAGATTTGCTCTGATCAGAGTTAAATCCCCATCCCTATATTAAAAATCGGGTGGTCTGCAGAGCAAATCCTGCCTGGCAGGATGTGAGCAAGCTCCAAGCAAAGTCCCTGAGCTCCAGTTCACAGGGTAAATACCATGAAGCCGACAGCTGCTTTAGGTCCAGGCTCCCCTGCCTGCTGCCAGCCTGCAGCAATGCGGAGACAGGGCAGGTGTGGGCAGGGGGCTGCACCAATGGACCTGGGAGGTGTAGGGCAGGAGGCTGAGTAAAGGTCACAGATCCTCTCTGAGAAGTGAAAACTAGAAGGAAAAATGTGACTCACCTTCATAGAGAGCTGCTACCTAACTACAGTCTGTGCTACTGTAGCTTTTTGCCCATGTTCTGGAAGGCCAACCTGTGCTGACTCAGGGACTCAACCCAGAGGTGGATGTTTTCTTTATAATCAGCCATTTACTCTTGGGTGGTGCTGCTTCTCACCCACCAGACACAAGTCGCTGCCTGATGCTTAGGGGACAGTAGGATTATTCTGACCCTTCACAAGGCAGGGAGGCATCATAGCCAAAGGGACTTGGACGACGTCACCTGCTGGTCTATGGACCACCAGAGAGGAACATGGATTTTCCAAGGCCCAATCAAGTGATGCAGCCTCTAGATGCAATGACATTTTTAATTTGTTCCTAAGTAAATATTCATCTGGGATCTCTTGAACCCATGGAAGCCTAAAAGTAGTGATTTGCTTGGACCTACCCTGATCAGGCAGCTGAGTCACTACAAGCTACTTATGCCCCACCAGCGTGGAAGTCTTGCACTTGAAACTGGGCATCTAAAATCAGAGGTTAAAGGCACCCCGTGGGACTTTTCATCCCAGCTCCAATGGCATGCTGGGCATGTCGTATCAACTGCCTGTTGAGGGCACCGAGGTGTTAAGATAAAGTAGAGGACTAATATTTAGGTGGATAAATCTGAGTGAGCTCTGTCCAACCCTAAAAGCGTTGCTACTGCTATTTAAAAAGACTCTTTCTCATCAGCTGAAGTAAAATGATAAAGAACACTCCATCTGAACCGGATTCCTACTGGCTACCCTGTTTTATCAAGGTTTAGGGAATTTTTCATTTTGCATATACAAATATTTTGTAGCTTCTTATTCATGGCAGCTGGACTTTGTCAGCAGCACACCAGAGTGAGGAGATAAGGCATCTCGTTCTCCTGGGGCTCTAGGAGGAGCCTCACAATCTAGGGCTGGCTTATATGACCATTAAAAAACCCTCTAAAGTGGTTTTGACCTCAGTACCTTTCCAACAGGTCTGTGGTACAGAGGGCTCTTGTGCTAACAGAGGAAATGGGACTTTTGCAGCTCAATCACAGATTGAAGTTTAGCCATACAGATACACCCTTAAAACTGCTTTTATTACTCCTCACATAAATTTATATGGTGGGACCTCATAAACTTGCTGTCACTTACTCCTGTGCCCACCCTTCTTGCATCACCTTGCAACATGCAGCCCATCTCCAGCAATGGACTTCTTGTTACAGTGGAGATGGAAATTTAGGTCAGAGAAGCATTTTAAGAATCCTCAGCGATTTAGGCTAGTTGTTTCTGCAAAAAGACAGGAAATTAAAATAGAAGGAAAAAGGAAAAAATGAAAAAGGAAAAAATGAAAAAGGAAAAATGAGAAGGGGAAGGAGGAAGAGGAAAAAGAGAAAAACAAGGGAAAGGAGGAAAAGGGAAAGATTTCCCTGTCTCCCCCAACTTCAAGACTTGAAATATCTTTGAAATGAAATCATAAGAAAATTTCATCCTCAGCTGAAACTATGAGGAGTTTTAGAACTGTACTTATAAAGCTAAAATTTCAAACTTACATCTCAGCTTTTGAAAATGCAAACAAGGTGTTATATTGCTGGACACTTTTATGTTGTGCAGTTCAAGTTCCCAAAACATTTCAGAAATGTTTCTGCACAACACTTTTTATTGTTCTAGCCCTTTGTGTCTGACTAGGAATGTGAAAAGCCCTGTTTTTCCTCCGTGTGGCGAGGAGGGGCAGTGAGGCATATCCTCCACCCATGCTCACCACTACCAGTACTGGGACCACTGGGACCAGTCACTGTGCACTCCGATGGAGCTGGTGGGGAGAGCAGCTGCCGTGGCCACGGACCCGCGCTCCTCTGCACTGCCAGCAGGGGGGAATCAGCCCAAGAAGAAAATCCTGGGCCTGTCCCTGTGAAACGAGTATCACAGCTATCACATCCCTTTTAGCAAGACACCTGCATGCGAGGTTGGTAAGATAAGAGACAGTTAAGCAGATATTTCCTTGTAGTTTCCCTGCTTTCTCCTCATTTTTTAGCAGCACATCTTCCGAGAGTCAGCACTATGCTCAGGATTTAGACTCAATGCTACTCTGTGCTCAGGGCTTAGATTTAGGGTATCAGGAAAAAATTCCTTCTTGCAGAGGAAATACTGATTTTGCACTAAAAAAAAAATAAAACGTAACTCAAGAGCCCATGGAAGACAAAAGAAAGTTACTGAAGATGCCCTGCTCTCTCACGTCCCAGGGAAAAGAAAAGGAAAAGAAAAAGAAACCTCTCTTGGATTGAAAGCAGAAAAAATTGGGGCAGACATTTTGAGGGTTTCTAGTCTTCTGAGCAAAATTAGTACATCTCCTAAGAAAGCATGTGTTTTCCTCAAAACATCAGCGCTGACAAATGCTGAAACACCATTCCCTTTCCCACGGAGCAGGCAAGGGATGACAAGCCAGCAGTCAGCATCCAGGCAGCAGGCAGGGAGCTGGGCAGAGCAGAGGCAGCCCCGAGGGACAGCCACTGGGTTTGGACAGGGGCAGGAGAGCTGCCGGTCGGGGCCAGCTGCAGCCTGCCTGACTGTGAACATTCAAACAGACTCTTGCTTGCTCCTCTTCACAGCCATGAGAACATGAGCGAGAAAGGCTTCGCCTGCTGTGGTCCTGCTGGGATGGCAAAAATATGTGGGACAAAGAAAACTGCAGCCTTATTGATATCACTTCAGCTGGCTAAAACACCATCTGCCTTCTCTGTACATATGTATGGATAGTCCCTCCATATTCATGTTCTCCTATGGAAAACACCGTGTCTTGGCAAAGTTCATCTCAACTGCTGTCTGTCAAAATATTTCCTTACTCCATTAATAACAATTATGAGCATGTTTACATAGCAGCTAGCATTTGCAAAATGCTTTACCCATGAATACATACACTAATTACTCACAGAAAATTATTTCTTTACCCAAAATTAGCCCTTTTTGTTTGCCTGACCCGCTTCCAATCAGATCATGATTACAGCAAATGTAATGAATGCCCCACACAGGCACACTTCATCCTGTGGCTGGCAGCTAAGTGTGTGATTGCTGTGAGTTTCAACTGCATATTCTGCATTTGCTTTTCACAGTCAAAGCACTTTTGACTGGACAAATAAATCACTGGTATATCTCTATTATGTCATGTTTTTCCTAAAAAAATAAGGCAGATAATTTGGAATTGAAAATTGACTTTCTATAACTGCCATGCAATCTTTGGATACTATCCATTGCTTAGCCAGCTTTCCTGGCTGTAAAACCCTCCTTTTTTTCCCCAACTGCCCAATATAGGTCCCAACACACATATACACACTTTATATATACTTACAACAGTTACAGGAAGAAAAAAGAAGCACAAAGCTCATTATGGGGAAAAGACCATAGTGACATCAGTTCATTTGCTAAAGTGAAAGGCAAAATGTTTAATACCAAACCGCTCTGAAAATCCTCCAGTCAAAGGGCATGAGCGTTCGGTGAAGTAGAGCATTGCAGGCAGCTTAAGCTGAAATTTGTCCCAGATCATGAAGCCAAGACTGAAATTATGCCTCTAAAGCCTGTGGGGTTTCCCACTTGAGCATGCTACCCTAAAATCTGCCTTGCCGGCAGAGTGCCTGGTGCCGGCTGGGCAGACTGTCTGCCTCGCTCTGCAAGCTGCACTGCAGCCTCTGGGATGCAGGAGCTGTGGAAACAGGGCTTAAGCAAAGGGCACAGATCTGTGATTCTCCCAGAGGATGGAGCTTTGAAGACCTGCCTTCCAGAGGTTTTCAGCCTTTCCATAAATTTAAAATGGAGAGATGAGGAGGTTGAAAGAGGGAAAGGGGAGAAGAGAAGGGAATAAACCCAGATGGAAGCGTGACCTTCAGTGATTACAGACACTGTTGGAAAGCACCTAGTCTGAAGTCAACAACAGGCAAAACTAATGCTTCAAAGCCAGCATCTGTGGCAGAAAGAACCCCACCAAGATGCACGTGCAGCCCATCTGCATACAAATCCCCACAGCTGCCAACTTGCCACCACAGCATCTCCCATCTTGGCTTGTGAACATGAGGATGCTGCTGCCAGTGAGAGGAGAGAGCAGAAGCAAAACTGCCATCATCCCTCAAAACCCCTTCAAGCAATGAAAAGGGGCAACAAGCATGTCACATTGTACCTGGAGGGGACCCAAGTCTGCCACCTCCTAAACGAAGTTGGAGAGGACCAGCCTTGCTCCATTGAGAGAGCATCTCTCGAGGGACAGCAGGCACAGGACAAAGCATATTGTTTAGCTGCTTAGCTGGGCTTGTACCATCTATTCTTCTGTCCCCAACATACAAAACCGCAGGCACCCTCTGGGACACAGCCACACCAAGCCTGGTGGGACCCACACAGGGCGGTGGTATGGAGCAGTCCCTCGGCACATCTCCAGCCTGGGAGGGCACGGGGGGACGAAGCAGCCACAGTGCACACGGTCCCGTGCCCGGCCCTCCGGAAGAGAAGGAAACCAGCAGAGACAGGCAGTTAAGGGACAGGCAGGAGACAGGAACAAGGTCAGCACAAATGCAGGAACCCCGGTCTGAGCTGCAGACAAAGGTAATTCGACAAGCAGTTCTAAACTCCTGAGTGAGTAAGGGTTTTATTGGGAGAGCTCCCAGTGGGAAGTAAGCAGAGGCTCCAGGTCTGGCACCACTCAGGCCATCAAGGCTGGGTGTTGTCCGGACTTGCAGAGGGAGATCCCAAGCTCAGGCTTTGGGTGGCCAGGTGGAGCCAAGCCTTGGGAACTGACGACGCCAGCGCTGGGATGTCTGGCATGTCCCAAAGTGATTTAGATGCTTGTCACCAGGAAAAAATAGACTTTCCTTGTATTGGGCAAATACGCCTTTCATCTGGACACTCACTGCTAAAAACAGGCAGCCCTTAGAGCCACAAGGGATTTACTGTAAAGCTGTTCCCTCCCTGCTCCTCATAAAGGCAAACACCCACGGCTGTATGGGACAAGCAGATATGGTGCCAGAGCAGCTGTGCAGCTGTGCAGCCCCCAGGCAGCACCAGACTGGGATTAAACCCCCACTCTCCCACCTAGGATTAAGCCCACCATTTATCAGTGCTTAATTAACAGATTACTGGGAGGCTGAGGGAGTCTTTTTAGATAGATTGCACACTGCTTGGCCTACAAACTTAAAGCTGTTGGATTCACTCTGGATTCAGTGCTATTTTGCAGGGTGGTGGGAAGTACACATAATCACTGAAACTTGACAATTGCTCCATTTTTCACAGATTTTTCCCACCAGAAAGCAGTACATGGGTTTTAAACGTCTCCTGCTTTGGAAGGATTAGATTAAGACAGACACAAAATTGTTGATATTGAGGTTTTACTGGAAACCTGGTTTGCAATTAATAGAATGTTTTCATGAAAACTGTTTACTTTCTTTAGAAAAGTTTGGCTTTTGGTCAAAAGCAAATCAGTGATCAAAATGGAATGAAAAGTTTTACCTTTTTTTTCTTCTTTTTTTTTCTTCCCCAACTGAAAAGATCATTTGCATGTGGTCTGGTTCTCCAGTACCTTCTACAGGGAGGTAGCTGTGGGGCAGCATGGCAGGTGTGGCACTGGTGGGAGGTCACTGAGGAGGCCAACAGAAAGGTCCTTGGGGTGCCAGCACGGCTCTAGGTGACATTAGAAAAAGGAACCAACTGGGATGCAGTCTGACAAATTTTTATGACACTTCAAAATTATCTCTGGAAAACAGGGGAAAAATGGCCAAAGTATCTATGAAAGATAATAATGAGCCTCACTTTCCCCTTGTTTTCTTAAGCTAGACCAAAAATTTCTCTCACTGGAAAATAATTATAGAAAGTTAGGCATCTTCTCCTTTCCCTGCTTTGTCCAGTCTTTCCGACAGAGGAGCTGGAGGGACAAGCCAAGTAAGGACTTGACCACCCAGAAACTTGGTGTTCCAACGCTTCTGTCTCTCCAGGCACACTTAACTAGTTTTCAATCGACATCCTAGCCTGCATAAAAAAAGAACAAACCAGCCTGAAAACAGATGTGTTCCAAATACTACAGAAAACCAAGATCTGTAGCCCATTAGAAGACAGGAGATGTCCTGACTTCGACAGTGTAAGCACTCAGCTCAGAATGAGAGCAGACTCCACAGAAGCTGCAAAGAGTCACAGGCAAGATCATCCCTAACTCCCACCCACAGATCAGAGCTATCCAGGGCTGTAAAGGATCAATCTCCTTATTACTTTTACAAAGTGGTATCTTTCAGGATCCCACTCAAGAAACAGCTGTAAAATGCAAGCTATAGCTCCCCCATGTGAAAGGGATAACCCTCAAGCCCTGCAAACAACCTATTTCTCACAGCAGATGGGCTGTGAGGGTGATGCCCTGAGGGTCCACAGCTGGGCCAGTGCAGCCCTGCAGCCTGCTCCTCTTCAGGCAAGGTTACTATGAAGAAGGAGCCCCTTTGAGAAAGGAGGAGACTTTTGCATTGGTTTATGACGAAGAAACCTGGCCCCGCACAAGAGTATTTCACTCATACACTTTTTAAAGCGGGATCAAGACCCTCCCTGAACTCCAGTCTGCCCTTCTCCCTCTCCTTCTCCCCTCATGTTTTCCTTCTCTTTTTTGATCCCACATTCCTATTTTCCAAAGTTTTTCCACTGCAAAGCTACATAGCAAATACATTAGCTGAGGTGCTGCTCCTGAGGACTTGACATCATGCTCAAGAGTGGTCCAGTGGTCTTTCTGGGCCAGCTGTCATTGCTCCTGATGTCAATGAGCTTAAAACATCCTTTGCTCCCTCCAGCATCCTCCAGCCAGCCTGGCTGTGCAGACACATCCTTGCAGTTCCAAGGATTCCCTTTGCAAGTACAGTGCAGGGCTGTCCAAGGACATCCTGTTGCTACCAAACCACCAGAGCTGTGACGTGAAGAAGTCAGTAATTGGAGATTTCCCTACGTACCAAGGCAACATGCTCAGCTGTGAGGCAGGCAAGGAGCAAGGAGGAATGGCAGGAGAGACACAGGGGGCCAACAGGCTCATTCTGGAGACACAGTGAGACCTCTCAGTACTTACAGGAGACAGCACTAACATTTTGCAGAGCATGGGCAAAGATTCAGGTATTCAAGGTGACTTGAAGTAGCTGCGAAAGACTGTCAGAATGGAAATGTTTCAAGAGAATGCTGTACTAAAATTTCAGTCATTCCTTATGCAATGCAGAGCTCATATGTAGAATTCCATAAAATAGGTTTAATTCTCTTTTACAGAAAAATATAGGTTTGAAGTCCACAAACTGCTTAGCAAACTCATGCTAACTCTGCTGCCACAGTCATTGAGG
>NW_008671289.1:128638-133454 GCF_000695815.1 Acanthisitta chloris
AAGTAAAAGGACTTCAATTAATTTCTTTCTAAAAAAGCCATGTGGGACTTTCCATTTTTACAATTCTACTAGTAATTTTGTGCCACCATATTTTTATCGTTTCAAATAAAATTCTACACAAAAGCTGCACAAAGTCACTGCAGAAATGTTGTGTTCTATCCTCTAATATTTTGTCTTCTCTGTTTCATGACTCTTTAAGACATCAATCTGTCCTGCTCCAGACACAAATTGCTTGTTTTAATTGCTGAAACTCACCGCACCCTCACTTCTCCTGCACTGTCTTCCTCTCAAACTGCTACTAGTGATGTTACCACTGCACCCAGAGATTTGCCCTGAGAACAAGCTCTCCCTCTTCCTTTATACCATGCTAGCTAAACCTGAGTAGCCCTGGAGTTTAGTGCTAACAGACAATCCAGCAAGAAACAGGACTGCTGGGAAAAAAATCTGTTTATTTTATACAGTCAAATTTTGGAAATGCTGTCCTGGTTTCCCCTGGCTATTCCTTAAAAAGAACAAAAAGGAGGGTGGAGGTAGAGCCAGGGGGAAGAATGTATCAGCTACGGAGTAAACAGTTTGGAAGCCAAATATAATTGGCTGGTGAGTGCATATTGTGATTCACGAAGGGAAGGCTTTTTTTAAACTCCAGGAGCCACGGAGCAAGGACAGCCATGCAGTCATCTTCCTGTGCGAAACAAAAGCTCTGAGCCAGTGAGGTACAGCACCAGCATGCTGGGACAATGGGGTCACAGAGAATTACTTCAAGCCTCCAACATGCCACGCGGTGACTGGCCTGATGTTTCCACAGACAGGCTATTGCTTTTAATATTAGAGTTCAGTTATTCAAGCCTTGTTCCCTCTCAGGGGCTCTGAGCACTACAGATCATTCCTATTTGGGGAGCATACCTTATCTAAGTCCATTATTGCCTCTGCCTAATATAAACGGTGTTTCACACCGTACAAGGTCTGTGCATTGAAAGCTTTCTTAAACCAAGGAAACTTGGAATAAATACCTCATTGTCTTGAGGACTTTATCACAGTGGTATGAAATAAAACCAGTGTGAGACTATTTTCCCTTAATAAAGTTCTTTCAGTCTCAGGAAGGATAGTTCGGAGTTGTAAATTCATTGCCCTCACAGTCAGGACTTCACACTTGACCGGAGTAGCTGATACACTGTCAAGACTCTGATGTGGCATGCACTCCGCAAACAGTCCTTCTGACATGAAAAGAAGAGAGAGGGACTTTTTCACCCGGTTTTTTTACATTTTTAGCTTAGAAAGATCTACAAGTTTCAAACTTTGTCTTATAAAACCGGAAGGGGGAGAGGATTTAACATCACCAACATGTTTCACAAACTTGCCTCCAAACTACCACAGTGTTGCTGTCAGGGGAAATGAATTCTTTTCTTGCAACAGTCAAACGCTGTTTTTTGAATGAGAAATTGCTCTTGCAAAATGTTCTTTGCTTCTTTCTTTTATATAATGTCCTTCAAAATTAACTGAATCTGAATGGAACGCTCTTATTTCATTCAAAACCTTCATCTTTCTCGTTTCTCTGGCTTGCAGTTTTGGAAGTGATGACATACACACGGAGCTGTAGCAGCAGAGAACTGCAGAATTTTCCATGTCTGGCAGCAAGTATTGTTGTGCTAAATCCCAGCTAAGCCCACCGCCTGTGTCCCTGTGTTGCCAACGGGCAGGATACCAGGCAAGGTGGATCTATGGCTTTTCTCTCCCACCCACATCCCTTCCCTCTGCCTTGTTGATGGCTAAGTGCAGATTTTTGTCCCTGCTCATGAATGTGTGCAAATATGGTTTGCTGCCAGCCAGGAAACTGAGTTCTTGCATGACAGAGCAAAGTGGCCACCCCTAGCCCATCTCAGCTTCATCTCCTTCCCACATTGACAAATTGATCTCCTTGCCTGAACTCTGTCCCAGACACTTTCCTTGCACCAAACAAAGATGATGCAGAGCTTCTCTGGCAAGGGGGGAGACCTGACACAAGAGTATTAAGCATCATGGCTCTGGCATTACTTAGGAGAGTTTCTGAGTGTCCTGACCATGAGTCATAGAATCATAGAATTTTTAGGGGTTGGAATGGACCTTACAGATCATCTAGTCCTAGTCTCCCTGACCTGGGCAGGGACACCTCCCCAACAGCCCAGGCTGCTCACAGCTTCAGCCAACCTGGCTTTGAACACTGCTGGGGTTGCAGCCTCTACTGTCTCCCTGGGCAACCTGTGCTAGTGTCCTACCAGCCTCACAGGAAAAAACATTTTCCCTAGTATCTAACCTAAATTACCCCTCTTTCAATTTGTGCCTATACAAATACACACTATTACCATGAAATATATGAAATACATGGAATACACAGTAGGGACCATGCTGGTCTGCACCATCTCCCAAGTAACCAAGCAAGCAACCTCTGCCAACTGCTGAGTGGGGAAAATGGCAAATTAAGTCTCTGGATAAAACAATCACAGGTTCTTGCCTAAAACTACTGTACTCTGAAGTGCCCAGATCAGAAGCTCATTTGTCTGATTCAGACCAGAAGTAATCCACTGGAGATACAGCCAAAGGGATTCCTAAGCATCTTGTCCATCAGCCATGTTAGGATATGTGCTAGGTATAACTAACATTTTGCATACATTGTCTTTTGCCGTGGCCTGACTGACTCCAGCAAAAGCAATAACTCCAGCTCTGTAATGGAGGGGGAAAGTGCAAATAGCCAAATGTCTTAAATAGTGTCTGAGCTGGGGGCAGCAAAGTCCCACCCTGATAGGGCAAGTGGGATCCATCTGTCAGGTTTCTAGTCCAAACAGGAATCCCGGCTGGTCAGACTGGGTTTTAGCTGAAAGATGTATCTCGGCAGTGTGGACAAACATGAGCAGTCCCTGGAGCAGGCGGAAGCGGCAGGCGGAAAGGCTCAGGAGCACCAGTCCTGCTGAGGATGGACTTGTGACACGAAACAACAAACAGGGTGTGTGGTTAGCCTGGCATAACAAGCCAGGCACATGTGAAGGAAGAATCACTCTACACACAAGAATGGGACCAGATGAGTTCATTTCAATGGTTTATTGTAAGAAAGCTCCTTAGATTACGCAGATTAAAATCTTCATGGAAGCACTTTTGGAGACTGTGTGCTGCTCAGCTTCCTGCACAAGGTACTGCTTGGTCATGACTATGCAGAACAGCAAACTTAGGAGAGGAGGTTTTATTGGTTTATTATTATTACAAGGATAGAGATCTCATGTATCTCTATATTTGTTTCCCCTTGCACTGGAAGAAAGTATATCTCCACTTCAGAATCACCCACAAGTGAAGGAAATGACACAGTAAAGCAAAGGGTAGGCATTCAGGGTAGCTTTTTCCTTCAGCCCCTTTAAAACAGAGCCCAGAACTACCAGGGTGGAGAAGGGGAACAGCCAGGCTGCAGTTTTTCCTATCTCTGGGGCTCCACAACTAACCTGAATAACCTGAATTATTCAACTGTGGGATCAGGGAAGGAATTAAAGTTTCACACATGAGCTTGGTCCTTAGTACAATTCCTTCACCACAGTGGTGTAGAAGCCAGCACAAGAGTGGCTGGGGCTGGCTGAGGTCGCATGTGATGGCAGAAGTTCCTAGTGTGTACTTGAAGCTCTTCTGTGATGCCACTGAGATCCTTCTTGGGAAGAGAAGCCCTTATCTGCTCATTGTGGTCTGCTTGGTGAAAAAGCTTTAACTTTTTATGACTACCACGTGCTTAGTAAGTCTAATTATGTTGAATTCCACTGCTGCTGTCACCCAGAGCAAGACTGCAAATTAAGCAATGAACAGTAGAAGTAAAAACCTAGCTCAACACTTCTATTTTCCCCCATCTTTTTCCCCTACAGGCACCTCCTGCCTGCTGACATCTCAGCAGGGATACTCCCAGGCAGGGAGGCAATATCTGGCTAGAATCTTGCCTGCAGTGAGGCATAGAGCTTCCCTCCATAGGCCACAGGGACACATGGACATGTCCTACCATTGCAACTGGGAAAGAAAAGCTTCCCTCTTGAGAAGCTTCTCTCTCCTCAGTGGCTATAGAAGGAGCTGAAAACAATCAGCTCACATGAAATGTTTAGCCTTCAGAGAGCTAATGTCAGACATGGAGCATGCTGGGCACACTGACTTGTGACCACTGCTCCACCTGGCTGGAGTGTCCACAGCTGAACTGTGCTGATCTCAGCTGAGAGGTAGGTCATGGAGAGCTGAGTGAAGGGTCAGCTAGTGATCAACTGAGAAATCACAGGCATGGAAAAAACAGGGGGAGTGGCAGGCATGGACCAAAACAAAAAGAAAAAATGTGATAAATGAAGGGGGGGAAATAATTTTTACTAAATCCAAAATCCAGAGTTTCCTTTTGCTTTTATGTTCTTTAACTCTGCAAATATGGCTTTTTATCATGCCTGTTTCTAAATGAAAAATCTCCTTTCAAAGTGAAAAGCCAAAAAGCTTCAGTTTGCAGTTATCCAGGGGAAAGGGTCTGGTGCTTTAAAATCCCACTCTGTTGTTTGTCTTCCAAATTGCTTATCAAATTCAGCATGATTCTGGAAATCAGTCCAGCCACTCTGAAACTTCCTATTTCATTTATCTTCCCTGCCCTACCATGCTCCCCATTTCTCTCACACTTTTGTCCTGCTTTTCAGGCATGCAGCTCCATGGGGCTGCAATTCACAGTCCCCAGGTACCCCCAGGAAGTGAGACCCAACCTCAGCAATGTCTGTAGGTACTCCCTGGTCCAAACACTCTCTAATAACATGCACACGATTATTTTTCAAGGTGCTGCTGGCAGCAG
>NW_008671289.1:133473-145943 GCF_000695815.1 Acanthisitta chloris
TTTTAAAATTAGCAGCCCCACAACCTCAAATCCATACAGGATTACATACTCCTTCATGTCCTCCTGAGGAAGCATTTTTTTCCCACTGAATGGACATGTAAAACTGCTCTCATGGGGTGAAGTAACTGCCATTCATTTGAGGAAATACAAGAAACATGAGTCTGAAGTATCAAAGCAGCAAATAAAACACCAATCTCACTGCATCTCAGGCAGTGAGAACTCTCCTGGTTCAATGTTTTTGCTCCCAGCTCTACCAGGGACAATAGGGATAAAACTGTCCTTAAAAACATGAGGTCAGAAAATGACATGTCTATCAGAGCTGTCATCTGAGGGTTTGTACTCAAATGTTCAAGCTCATGCCTGCAATCAGAAGGGACATGAAAGGTTTGGAGGGTGTTAATGAGAGCTGTGATACCATCTGACCCCACCACCCAACCCCACAGGAGGCAGAGCTCTGCACGCACATGATGGCAGGCAGCCCCATCACCTCTGAACCATGCTGACCACTGGCTCCTTCTTCCTCAGCAAGAGGAACAATTGGGACATAGGAGCACGAGGAGAGCAAGACATTCAGCCAGGTCCTACAGGAACTAGGAGGAGCCCTGCAATGTGAGGGCAATTTTTCTCATCAAGCAGCAATCACATTTCCTTTCAAGACTAATGCCCCAGAAGAGCAGGAATAAGTAGAAGGCAAAAGATTTGTACATATGAGCTGAAATTGCAAACTTCCAACTAAAGCTTAAAAGGCTTTTCTTCACTGCAGATGTCATTTCAGACATATCACCTGCCAGAAAACCAAAACACCAGTGAAATACTACATTTTAAAATACAAAAAAAATTATGCTACACTTTTGCCAGAGAGACAACCACTGTTGAGAATTTTCCTGGAGTTACATGGTTTATAGAGTTGATGGAAATAAGCAGAAAATGATAACATAATTATGGCTAATGATTTAGGTTGAGAGAGGGGCAAGCAATTAATTTTTATTATGTTTATCAACATCTTTGTTCACAATGTAATGTAGAAAATACTTCTTTTGTGACCCAGGAAATTGAAAAGCCATTTGTGGCAGCATGTGTAAGTAACATAAGTAATAGTGTATTTGTACATGTTTTATGTTGCTACAATATTATTGTTTCCTAGCATGTGGCTTATACATTCTTGTAATTGTCTTATTAGACCAGTTGGAGTTTCCACTAGCACCTATATTGCAGTGTTTAAGATGTTTGCTTTGGAAGGAACTATGGGACACAAAAACATATGGATCACTTTATCATACACGGAAAGCACAGAGTAAAAAGTTGGCTTTCATTACTACATTAGCATGGATTTAGATATGCACTCAGTGTTGAGACTTGGTTATTCATATGTTTATGACATTTAGAGCTGCTTTGTGTTACAATGTGGATGTACATTCACTCTGCTGGACATACAACACATCTCTCCACAGAATATTCCTTCTGGCAAATACTGTGAGACCCAGAGTAACTGAAATCAGGGCTTGTTACCAGTGAAACAGATGTGCTTCCAGCCAGCTAGTTCCCCACTGTTTCTCTTCATCTCTCTAATTCTCATCCCTCCTCCATCCCACTGTTTGGCACAGTGGCAGTGTCTCACTCCTGTGACTGGATGACTGAGACTTTCCTAACACAGTGAGATAAATGCCAACAGACAGGGATGGCAAGGACAAAACACGTTCTTGGAAGACTCCTATTTTTCACTAATGAAAATGCTCAAGCATTGTGAGCAGGACTTTGTTAGCACTAGCAAGTGTCTTCTTGCATGCAAAGGGCATGTGACACTGGGTACATGGGAGGCATAAATGGAAGCTCTGGATGGATGAGTGCAGCTTGGTGTGGGTGAGGACTGCTGCTCCCATGGCTAAGGCACCTTGCTGCAAAGGAGAGCTGGTAGAGTCATGCCTGATACACAAAACAGGTAGTCTAACTTTAAGTAAACCACATAAACTTTGCCATCATTCCCTCTAGTGGTTAAATCCAGGTGAAGCTGAAAAAGTAAGCATTAAGCTTCATGTCTCCTCTCAAACAAGGCAGACTCATGCTTTCCCCACAGTAGGTCATGGTCCCAATCTCAGTGATGGTTCAAGTAGTGTCATTTACAGGATCACACTGCCCTAAGAAATCTCTTGAGTACTTGTAGTTTCCTAATAATATCCAGGAACCGAATGCCATACATTGCATTACAACACCCAGCCTTTGCCTGTAGAAATAATGCTGAATTTCCAGAAGATGTGCTTTATTTCTCAAGGAGGCTCAGACCATAATTTAGGTACAATGTAAAACTCTCTCTCTATGTGGAGCCCCAACCAAGATCTCTGTGACACTCATGTTACCAATGGTGCATTGTGATGGCAAAATGTTTTTAGCCCTGCTGACAGCACGAGCCACCAGCAGTGTCTGTAAATCACAGGTATTTATCTTGTGCCTGACAGAATGTGTATATTAAAACCCCAGCCATATTTAGGAAGCAAATTAAGTCTACATAGACTCCAGTCAAGGAGTGAGGACAATATCACACTGAGTGGGTATCCCACCACCAAAAACCAATGGTCCTTGATGGAATTTGTTCCATTGGTAAAGCCAGGATTCATTTTCACCCAGTCACCTGCTATTTGGTTGATTTGGGGTGGAAGCTTTTATTCCACGACAGAGCCTTTCTGGTGGTAGCATACCTCCTCAGAGTGCTTCATTGTGCAGCTCTGCTTCCTCCTGGAATCACAATGTAGATTTCTTTTTGTAGAGCCTTAAAAGCAAGATTAAGTGAGCTTACTGTCAGTCCCTTTGCAGCCCTGGGGAACTGCGTGGGACTATTTTTCCTGCGCAATGCCAGAGGTTGTGACCTTGCAGAATCATCTTCTTTCCTTACTTCTGTTGCCTTTATTGAAACAAAATTAAAAGCTTTAAACCCCTGAGAATTCACTGATTTCACACGGTTTGGCCCACTTTGATTTATACCTTTGTTAATGCAATAAACATTTCTCCTGCTGTATGAATGTTGGCCTGATTTTCATCTCCCACTTAGCTGTCCCAGGGTGACCATCAATGACAAATGCTTTGAAAACTGGCCCCAAATTCCCCTCTGCCTCTTGCCTTGAGGGCAGAGTTGTTCTGTTTGATAAAATGAGAAAGACACAATGTACAGTTGGACTTGTACCACTTTCCTGTGCCATTTGAACTAACTCTGAGACCCCTTTGCACACAAAGTCAGTGAATAGCAGACTTTTAGGTCACTTGTTCTAGCAGATAATTAACTACATTTTTGAACATGGTGTGGATCCACCTGATTGAAAAAAAAATTAAATATTTTTATGAGATTGAAATTCAAAATAAAGAAAACATGTTGAGATTGACTCCAAAATACCTTTTGTTTAATTCTTGATGCATTTTTAAGCATTTATTTGAAAGCAAACTAAATTATACATTTACATAGAACATTTATAATTAAGGAACTAAAATATTTTTTTCTCAGAAGGTGCAAAAGGACATGTTTTCCATTTTTCATCAAGGAAGGGACTTGGGCAAAACAATTTTGCACATCTGACACCAATTTATATGTTTTGGTCACTCCAAGCCTACAGTTGCCAGTGAAAACTGCAACTGTGAGAAGTTCACATGGCTCTATTTATATATCCATTCTGGTGGCAATTTTACCCTCAGCTCCCCGTTTCAGGCTTCTGTTATTTGAAAGATCTTAGACATTACAGAAGAAACAATGACCCTGAAGTTCACTACAAAGACCCACAGTCTTTGCTTGTCTGAAATCTCCCCCCATTCATAATTTATCTTACCCTCAAGTCCACTAATTTGTAAACTGCAAAAACAAAGACGGTGCCCAAGAACTGTGCAAGAGATTTTAGCTCTCCGGCATGCAGGAGTTCACAAAGTCCCCTGAGATAGCCCGTGAACTCAGCAGCACAAGTTTAATGTTGCCCAATAGCTTTTACAACTTACATTCATGATCTTTTTTCAATGGTAATATAATAAATAATGTCAGTTTGGGATTTTTTCCTTGCCTCTTTTTTTGTTGTTGCAACAGACATAGAGAAAATCCCTGATAAGCATCTGTTGTGGAGAAAAATTAAGTACAATATGTATACACAGAACACATATTAGTTTCCCAAATCATCTTAATGATGGGCTATAAATATATTTTTGGCCTGCTTGCAGGCATATTACTTTCGGCTGTGATCATGTCAGCTTCCATTAACAGAGCTGAATCCGTATTTTTAATGCACAAGTAACATAAATGTAGCCACAAAACAAGAGCTCTTTTTCTTTGCACTGATCATAAGCTCCATCATATTTCACAAGGGTGCTGTGTTACTGAAGAGTCACCTGTCTGACAGGGGTATAAAGCAGATGCCTTAATTGCACTGAGGATCTTGTGGCATTATCTTGTGAGTGCTGCAGGAACACAATGTTCTACCCAAATTGTAACTCAAGATGTTAAATGTCTGTACTCTGCCTCCTGAAAGTCTCTGTTATGGTTTGGTTAGATCCATATCCTGTATTTCCAATGACTGGTGCCAAATAAATTTATGCAGCTGGTGTGCTCCTCACCAGAAGTGGCCACATTGCTGCACCACAGTGAATAACCTCTCACCCATCACAGAGTGCTGCCAATGAAACTTATGTAGGTAAAACTCTATAGGGTAATCAGATGAAATTTGACAGAGTAGGAATTATCAGCAATGGTCAGAGCTAATTATATCATTAAATATTTGACCACAGCTGGAATTAAGCAGTTGGACGGGCTCTAGATAAAGGGGAACTCCAGAAAAGTATTGTAAACATTTTGTTCCAACAAGAGCTTTCATCAAATTCTCAGCTCCCAAGCAAGCCAGAGATGACTGCACTTAAAAGCACAAAATATAGACACCATTAATTCTTGAGCAAAAGATGAACTACAGGGAGCAGTGCTGGAATTTCTAAGGGGTGAAGATGGAAGAGAAATCAATTGAGGAGAGGAATAAAGTCCACACAGCAAGGCAACTCTGGAAATGAATGGATACCATACAGCAAGAACAGTTAAGAGCAAATAAAGGAGATAAGTTCTTCAAAGGAAACAAAGAGACAGAAACAAGAAACAAATTAAATATATGTTATTCACTTGACAAGATTGGTTTGGATTTCAGTTTGGCAAGAAATGTGCCTGAAATACAAAGCATACACCTTTAAGTCCCGCTAACTTCAGTAGGACTATATTTGTGCTTCAGTGTAGGAACCTACATAATTAGTCTTCTGAGACAAAGGCACAATGCACACTCCTTGCCAATGGCAAAAGCTTGCTGTCTGTCACGAATTTGGGATCGGGCAAACAAGTTCAGTTAAAGCAAAAATTCAATATTCAGCTTTGCAGAGTTTGGATTATAAGAATCCAGGTTCATAGTTTGTTAATAAACTTTGTAACTTTCAAAGACCTTTACCAAATACTGGTTAATTAAAAGTTCTATGATCGCACTATAGGTGATGTGATGGTTTGGGGCAGGGAGAGAAAAAAGCAAGTTTGGGTTAACCAATCCCACTCAGTGACCTCAGCTGGAGGCACCTTCCTTGCCTGCAGGGCCTAGACTAAGCCAGCTTGAGCAAGGGCCCAAGTTTCCTTTTCCCACACTGAAGGGGAATCTGAAATATGTCAACAATATCTGGGGAAATCAGGCGAAGAGAAAGAAGAACTGTCAATCTGGAAGACCTGCCTGCAGGAATGGGGCACAAAGTGCCAGGGGTCTGCTGAGGCACCCAGCCCACTGCTGTGCCTGGGCTGCTCCATCCCTTCTCAGCTGATTCTCTCTGCTGAAGGACACCCAAGACTAATTTCAACAAAACCCAACCAACTTCAGCTCAGTGTCAGTGTGCTGGTATCAACAAGCACTTACAAACAGAGCTATGAACTCTGTTTAGAGCTCAGAGAACAGCATCGCAGACAAACTCAGCTTTGCCCACAAATTTATGGGGAGAAAGTTGCAACTTTTACTAGGGCAGTTGTAATTCCAGACAAACTGAGCCTCAGAAGCAGGATGTGGTAATGACAGGCAAGGGCTGTTTCATCTGGACTCATGTGCCATATGCAGAGTTTCCCCTGAAGATGAGTTTCAAAATTGCTGCTGCTACTGGAAGTGTGTGAAGCAGAGAAAGACCAACCCCACTCTGAAATATCAGGCTGACCTGCCAGAGCCAGGAAAAAGTTTTATCAAACTGGAGAGTCCTGTTGCCCAGTTTGTTGGCAGATTGACGTAAAAGGCTAAGTGCCCACCTTGACTGTGAGACAGAGGTGGAGGAATGCATTTTCCAGTGCATTAAAGAAACGGGTTTTTCATGCCAAAATCCAGGTACAATCTCTAGTAATGAGCCTTGCAGGGGCATTAAACTGTAAGGAGGGGGAGAAAGGCAATGAACATATTGTGAGTGTTTGAATACAAGGCAGTGCCTTGGTTAGGGAGTAAATCCTGCCCAGATAGGGAGTCACCTTGTTTTCTTGCAAGTACAGAACGTGCCTGCAGTGGCCAAGGGGGTGTGCAGACCCAGTGCAGAGGTGTGAATGCCGGAGGCATGCTGAGAGCCAGCCCTGTCTCCAGGGATTTGGCTGGCATGGAGACAAGCACATAGAAGAAAGCAGCTCCCTCACACCCTCAAAGCTCTGAATGGGTTGAAAGGCAGCAGGAAATCCTGCCCCATATCTATGCTGGAAGGCTCTCCTGAAAGGAGAGGTGATGGGGGATGCCATGGCCACAACACAAGGGGAGGAGTACCATGGGCAGATACCAAGGACCACCCGGGGAAAAACTGTCCACATTTGGAAACCATGAAGAGGTTACAGTGATGGAGGCACCAGAGGAATGTGATATGTGCAGATTGCAGTGGTTTTTGAAAGGTGCTAAACCAACTATATGGCAGGCAGGTGTTTGATGCATAAAATGTAGTGGGATGCTATGTTAACAGCATCCCTGTGCCTTGACAAAAGGCACATGCTGTTAAGGTGCTCTGGGAACGGATGTTGACATCCAAGGGTACAGGAAACTCAGCATGGACATCAGGGCCAATATCTTTATCCTGGTGGTAAGGGCTAAGTGCAGCAAAAATTTGGCCCTAGCTGAAATGACCTAAAGTAATTCTGGCTCCAAGACAGTCTGGACCTGATAAAACTGGCTAATGCTACTAATAGTGGATCTGAAGTGACTTCCCAATGAATTCTTGCCTCCCCCCAAAAAACTCATGGGACAGTATCTGCACCAGGCTGAGGGGCAGGAGAGGGGATGTCCCTCCTTGAAGGCCAGAGCTTGACACATTAGGATGAACAAACGCTGGTTTTATTCTTTCTTTTCCACTTAAGGTGTTTTCCCAATCATAGTATGTGTATAAATCCATCTCTGTCTGGTCCCTGCTGTAGGAGCAACCCAGAAGACAAGCCCTGGAAGGTAGCCCAGAAAGGCCCTGGATTCGCTGTCCCTGGAGTTCTTCAGGACTCACCTGCTTTAGCAGGGGACTGGACCAGAGGTCTTCTATGACTCTAACAATCACCATTCTGGCAAATATCAAATGAGCCTCCTCACTTAAGCCAAGTCCAAAGCCAAAACACAATCTGGAGCACCAAGGTTTCTCCTATAACCTTGGCTACTTGGGGAAAAAATGCCTTGAACTCCTGGAAGGGTGGAGGAGCCCAGCTAGAAGCCATGGCATGCTGGTGATCAGCCTTCCTTCCCTTCCCAAGCAGCTGCTAATGACTCACTCACCTCAGAAACACTGCCAAGAGCCATAGGAGCCATAGGGACTGGGGGAGAATTCCTTTCTTTTCTGCATCCAATAATACTTTTTGAGTAGCACTACCAGCTCTGAATCATCACTCTTGTCAGCAGGCAGGGGGTGCACAGATGTGCTCCTCCACTGCTTCCAACCCACCTCCTTGGCACAATGCTGGTACTAAAGGGCCTGATGATTGAACCCCATTTGTCAAAAATCCATCCAGAGATTAAATCTAGAGCTGAGTGATGGTCTTATTTCAGATACTGAGCACATGAGGAACTTGGCTGGGTTGAGGTTTGAACAGAAGCAAAGCTGTCTGAACTGTGAAAGGAGGCCCTTTGTCAGAAGGCATTTTGCTGGGGCCTCAAAGAGCAAAATGTTCTATGTGTGATGGCTTTTGTGATAGACCCACACTACCAGCATAGGAAAACAGTCATCTGGTTTTTAAAATTACTCCAAGATAAATCGCAAGTAGTGTACTATTATTGATTTATTTATATCTTGATGGAATATTTGAGTTATAAATTACGGTTGGATAAACACAAACTGTGCAGAATTTTGCATTGTTTGAACTTGTCAATGGCAGGTCTTTCTCATGTTTTCATTTTAATGTAAATCAAACTGTGAAATGTATGGATGCAATTTATTTCCAGTTATGTTTATTGGACTTGGGAATGACTTATTAACCAGAGGCTTTACTCAAATTCTCATTTGATTTCCGTGGATTTGACTGCCCAGCCTCTGTGGAGCTTTCATGGCTTGAGCACTGCAGACTCTAAATCTGATGTAAGAGACAACAGTGGTTTTCTCACAGTGCCCTTGTGGAGTCCTGGAGTGAGGCCGTAATGGAAAAAGTACATCCTGTAGAGCAGAGCTCTCAGAAGAAAGGGCTGGTGTCTGGGTGAAATCCCTGCTTGGCTGCAAAGTCTTCCCTTCACTGCAACAGGGCCAGGAGTTCAGTTTCTATGTGTAATTTAACTCTGTAGGGAGACTCACACTCCACAGTATACTGTAGATCCCTTTCGGTGTCAAGGAAAAGACTGCAAGGATTCAAGAGAAGATAGTCTTTATGTAACTTCGAACTAAAGAGAAACAAACCCTAATAATGCCTACCAAATTCAGACCAGTGAGGACAAAAAAGGGTCATCCCTGGATTAAAAGCAATGGAGGTGTTGTCAGCCAAGGTAGGTCCTGCGTGGTCGTGCCATGGATGACAACAGTCTCTTTCTAAACTGCAACAGACAGAGCAGCAGAGGTGGAAAGGCAAGAAGGACACAGGTTTTCAATCCTCCTTTGAAACCAACTGAAAAATCTTGATCTGACATCCTGACAGTAGCTGCCCCAATGATTCCTCTCAAACTCAATACTTCTGTGAGTCCCTGATGGACCTTGGAAAAATCTTGGCCATGGTGAAGTCAATAAGAGTTTTACCTCCAGCCTACAATAGGCTGCCCTTGAAAACTCTAAGGAAGTTTCTCATCACCATGTACCTCAGTTTCTCCAAAGAATACAGTAGTTTCCTGTTTGACTGGGGTGTCATGAGGACAAAGTCCTGCTGCCTGGGGACCACTAGCTGTGTCACTGATAACAGGCACAGGAAAGTCTGCATAGGTCACTGGACACATTCCATTCTTATGACACTTGCATCCAAAAGAGCATTTAAATCAAAACATCACTGGTTAAACTCAATCCTTAGTGAATGGCAGCCTGTAAATTTCTTAGTCCAAACTATTAGGAGAACATTGCATACTTTATAACTGCACGTTTGAAAATACTCATGGGGTCAGGCTCTCCTTTTAGCCCCAACAACATAAAGTTGGAGTCATTGCCTGACTCCAAGGCAGCTACTCCAGATTTATTTCAGGGTAACTCTGAGCAGGATCCTGAGTTTTGTTTATGACTTTTCATTTGTATTTTGTGAAAACTTAATAAAAACCTTTTAAAACTGGAAAGCATGGTTCCATAAACCCCACATATGGGATCTTTAAATGCAACCAACTTATGAACTTAACCCTGACTTGTCTTCATTCTCTTGGCCTTTTCAGCAACTAGTGCTCTTCAGCCATGTCTGTATTTACAGAAGTCAGAAAGCACTTAGACAGCAAACTCTTGCCTTTGCCTAAAACAATAACAGGAACATATGACAAAACTGAACTACAATGTCCTGAAATGGGAAAAAAATGCTGAAAACAGGATAGACAGCTGCAACAGTCCAACTTAATGCCTGCAAAGCATTGGTAGAACATGACTTTAGCCAATACCAGAACCTATTGAGAGCTGCTGGTGCACAACTAGCACCTTTTGAGTTTCTGTTAATACAGTGGAAAATTTAGATGTCCTGTCCTAGAGGTCTTTCACTCAAAATTCTGCTTGTGACTGGCTCTATTTGTACTAGTGACTCTTATCCAAAGATTTTAAGGCATGGGATTTTCTAATAGTCTATGCTGAACTGCTTGAAGCTGGCCATGGGTTTTTCCAGAGTGATGTCCACATTCAGCTCACCAAAGTGTGGCTGATGCAAGATACACATAGTACAAGGTATCTGGTTTCAGCTGAAACCCTTTGAAGGACTGAGAGTTCACAAGTTCCTACATCACCTAGAAACCTTTTCCAAGATTGGACAATCTTCCCTGTTAAAAATCATTGCATTTCTGAACATCCTAGTGCAATTCCATTGATTTCCATGAAGTTCCTCCTGGGTAAAAGAAACTTTGAAGCATGGGATGGTAGAAATATTGGTTTAGATTCAGCCCTGGGATAAGACCCTCTGGCTTAAACTCAATATGTCTGTTCCACTTCTTATCTCCTGCCTCCTTGCTTTGCTTCTGAGCAAAAAAAAAGGAAAAAAAAAAGGTGTTTCAGGCTAAAATGTCAAAACTGCCTATGAAAAATTTAATTACTTGAGAAATGAGCAAAGAGATCTCTCCAGGGGCTTTGAAAGCCTTCACTTCATCTGTAGAAGAGTGAAGAAAGAAAGGAGTAATTAAGGGCCTGATCTACATCCCTGGAAGCCCAGTGGCAACACAACCCAAGGAAATCGACACTCGATTTGGAAATGAAGGAGAATAAAGTAATAGGAAAGAGTAACTAGAGATACTAGTCAAATGCAGAGATGGTGTGCATTGAGGTATTCTTCAGTCAGCATCAATGGAAAAGCACTGATCTAACCCATAGAGAAACCAGCCACAAAAGTACTGCAAGCCACAGGAGAGCGGCACCCTGCTTGAATGCTATGGCTGCTCACACAGATACCCTGGGTTCATCTCAGTGCTCCTGGTCAGGCTTGAGCTCTGCAGACTCCCAGACCCCACCAGGGCTAGCAGTGTTTCTGGTGCTGTTTGGAGATGCTCCAAGTCATGCAGACTAACCAGTGAAACTACTTACTCTTCGACAGCTGCAGCCAAAGGTCAGACAAATAGCAGGAGTCATCTCCTCAATATTCCAGATGGCAGTGTCTGCCCAGGAAATCAAGGTCTTAGTCTCTCTGGGTAGTGTAGGCAAGTGCTTTCCAGACTCTTGCACAACTTATTGCAAGCTCCTTGGGGACCAATCTACCACTTAGTTCTTCTTAAAGGAAGGTCTGACACAATGGGACCCTCATCTATTTAGCACCACACAAGCACATACTAAATGGCTGGAGAACTGGATAACTTCCTGTTTTGGAAAGCAGCTATCATCAGAGAATCACCAGCCTAGGGTATGGCAGGGGACAGGGGATAGCTGGGCCAGCTGCCCCATAGATATTGACCTGGACATAACTAAGCACTTTCCTAAATGATCTGAAAATAAAGACATGAAAAGCTGGATCAGTTGTTAAGGTGGGGCCATTTTAAAAAAACACAATGGACTAAAGATGAAAAAGATGTCTAGAAAAAATGCAATTATTTAAGAAACGAGTGACAGGCATTTCCTGAGACCTTGGAAATTTTAGACTTGTTCCATAGACTGGAAGAAGGCAGGCAAGCAGAGCAATAGAAAAGGCAAGACAAAAGCAGGGACTATACAGTCAGAGCAGACAAGTTCAGCCTGAGCTCCAAGCATGGTCCCCTCTGGCAAAACAAGCAAATGCCATGGCTCAAGGTGCACCTGAAGGAGATGCGAGGAAGGAGAGAGATGATTTATTTTCCCCATGTCCATAATAGTTGCATGCTAGGTCATTGCTGTCAGTTTGGCTGTCTTTCAGAAAATTATGCTGGATTTGAGAAGGAAACAGAAAAGAACTACTGAAAAGGTTTAAGGGCTGAAGTAAACAGGTCTTGAAAGAAGTCATCAGGGGGAAGTCCTTAGGCTGCAGCCACCAACATCTCGTCAGTAAATATTCTCCTGTTGCAAGGCATCTAAGGAACTTCATATATTCAGCTTCTTAAAAAGAAGATTTAGTGGTGATTGGGTTTTGGTGTCTAAATATCCTCAAATAAAGGATATATAAGTGACAGATACTTTTAATCTAGAAAAGAGAACAGTAACACAGACAATAGCTGACTAAAACAAACCCAAAAAAACCCATAAAAATTCCAGTTAGAAATTCAGTCATGTCTGTCTTTAAATGTTGAAGACAACTGCCTACAAAATTGGAGGATGTCTCCGTCTCTTGAAGAACTCAGAGCATAGCTGAAGCCCACCATGGAGGAGACACTTTTTGCTACCAAACAATACTGAACTCCATCTAACAAAATGGAGTGGCTTGTGTTGTATAAGAAGTCAAACAC
>NW_008671289.1:145971-185974 GCF_000695815.1 Acanthisitta chloris
CAACTGGATTTTTTTTAGTCTTTGACAGGCAACAACAGCAGGCAGTGAAGCACACCCATGCTGCCCAGTTGCTGGGGTCGAGGTTTCCCCAAAGGATAACCATCCCAGTAGCTACCTCAATGCTACCGTAATGCTCCTATCCTAGGCCTTCTAGAAAGTCAGTTTAGAGCTACAGTAGACTGACATTGAGAGACAAATAATTGCTTCTCCAGCCTATGTCTGTGGTCTGGTTTTGAATCAATCAGTGCAGCACACAGGTGGTGCAGGGAAGCATTCTGGCCCACAGCAGGAGGACTTGGTGAGTGCAGCCAAAATAAGCTTTTCTGTCCCAGCTGACATCAGTGGGAATGGACAGGTCTTTCACTGTGTGGAATATACACAATTTATATGAAGGGATCCCTAAACACTTTAGTATTCATTATTTTTAAAAGAGGTTAGGTTCTGCAAGGGGGAGGGAATGTGTTTTCATACCTTGAGAACATTACTTCTTTGCATGACACCAATGTTTTAATGACACGTTTATTTTCTCCTGTCTAGTGGAACAGAAAAAAAGAGAGTGAAGGATTTATTTATCAGAAAATTCTTATTATTTTTCTAGGGAATCAGAGAACAATAACATTTCTTACTCATGTTGATTTTGTAAGATGCTCTGTGCATGCTATTTTTTTAGGAAATATGTATTTATTTTTTTTTCTAAATGGTGGTTCAGGGGACATCAAATCTTCAACTGAATCTGTAATGGTCCCACAGAACTGCTGGGTGATGTGGTCCAGACCTTAAGCATTACATAACTCAGACCCATTGCTGATTGAATATCTCTAGTTGCAATTTATTTTGTACATGCAAATTAGGAATACAAGGAAAACATTTAAAATTATGAGGCTGGAACACCATTTTTACAGATGGCTTTTTCTGCCAGCGGGCAATTTGTTCTTCTCATATAAATATTAGGAAAGTTTAAGCATCTGCTCCTAATTAGTTCCCTTGCACAAGTTACCGATGTGCATAACTCGCACTTCCCCATGCTCATTGCTAAGATCTTAGATGATTAGTTTGTTTGCACACTGCTCCTTGGAATTAGACAAAACTGAAGACCTGGAATCACAGCTGTTCTCTCTGCAACAGAAATCAAACCCAATTTTATTGGAATGATGAAAATTGCCAAGATCAGATGACCCTGGGAAGCAAACACAAGTTAACTGGGCCCCAGTTGACCCTAATGCAACCACATGAATTTTGGGGAAATCTGGCCAGTATTTGATTAATTTGTTTATAGTACATGTTGTTTGAATGATTTTTTTCTATACTCAATTAAATCTCCTGCAGAAAATTGCTTGCGTGTTTTATCCCTCAAGCCCTTGTGTCTTCGTCACCAGAGCTGGGACAAAGCCATGGTACATCTTTCAGAGTACCTTCAGCCCTAACCCTGCTCTGCCATATAACACCTGAACTTTAGGTCAGAGAAAATTAGGTTTGGGTTCTGGCCATGGTATAAAACCCTGTCACACTCAAGTGACATGGAGAATCAACAGAGCCATCCAGCAACTTTCTCTACAGCTGATTAGAGCTTTGCATGGTTTAAACCTTTCCAGAAACCCTCTCTCAAACTCATTTTTAATGTATTTAATGTCGTCATCAAAGCTTTATGTGTTCTTTAAAAGCTTCCAGAAATGTAAGCCCTGGAAAGAATTTTCCTGAACTTTTTATTCAAACAAAAGAAATTATTAGACTGATTTGGAGAGACATAAAACAAGCCTCCCTATATTTTAGTATTTGACAGAAATATCTCTTATGCTTTGTACCAATATGGATCCAGTTAGCAAAAGTGTAGTGAAGTTTAAAAATCCTCCTGTCTATAAGACCATACAGCCACATCCATCCACCAAACATGATCATATAGATCAGCAACATATTCAAACTTGTTTAAGAGCTAAACCAAAATGTTTCCTATGCCTTCCATTGTATGTATGAGATCTTTGACTTTATTGCTCATAAAGTAGTACAAAGGAGAACATCATGAGAAGCTCACTCTTTTTTGTGAATATTCAGGTTTTAGCATCAATTAATTTCCCATTCTTTATATATTAATAAAAAAGTCTAACTCAGATATCTTACAGTCTAATGCCACAATAGAAAGAAACTAGATTTTAAAGTACCTGGAGCTTTTAATTGAATCTGTCTGGGACCATTTCTTTGCAGCAGTCTAAACACTTCTCAACCCACTTAAGTATCAATTACCCCATTTTTTGAAGCAGGTAATGGCCCCAAGAATGCAAGAACAGAGGATACATACCAAATATCACGCAACATACTGTTATTGAATCCCACTTATTCAGGACTTGCTTCAGTTCTCCATTCACAGAAAACAGCTCTTTTTACAAGGATCCATACTCTCACATATGCTTAAATTGTTGGGGTTTTTTTCAGAGAAGGATGTTTTCTTATTCTTACATGAATGCAAATAAAACTAGGTATGCTGCAAAAGCAAAAGCACCAGAATCAATGAAATCAGTTTCCTTTAGATTTGTATCTCATGGATGGACTTTTGATATCTAAAATTTTATTGCAACTGAGACATCTGTAAGGGTTTTTCTCCCATATGGATTCTCTCATTTCTAATAAAGTGCACTCTCGTTCTGCTCTTTTCCCTACTGTCAGGCCCTCCCAACATAATTTTCTTTCACCTGGCCATCTGCCTTTAGAGGCTTACTTATCTTAGACATCTATCCTCCTCTAACAAATGTGGTGGAAGTCAGCCAATGAATTCAAAAGGTGTCAGGGACACACACAGGCATACACACGTACTCACAATCATCTTTTCTGCATGAAATCAGGGGTAATTTCCCTAGACTCAACTGAAAAATCTAAAAAATTATACACTAATAAACTTGCCTTCTACAGTTATTAAATCACTGTTATAATTAACTGCAAATTGGAGTGACTGGTATTTCAGTTTTAGACTCCAATATCTTCTAAGTGTTTACTAGCATCTAGACTTGAGTCCATTAACATGACATTTTAATACTGACATGAACTCCACTGACATCAGAGCAGTCATATATGGTACATGAACACAAAATCAGCCCTATTCTTTTTTATTAATATAGGCAGTTGGTCAGTGACTGTAGTGTGTAGAAATCTGCTAAATATTTGGAATACGAGGGAAAATGTACTATTCTTCCTCCTTCTCAACAGACCAGGGCAAAGACCACCGAGTTTGTTTTCCAAGGACCTAAATAGTCTTGTGCTATTTATTTTCTCAGCAATGAGTTTCATCCTTTCTGTGTGGTCAAGTCTGTCTGGTTATGAAAAGCAGAAAAGGTTCTAATAGAAACCTGGTTCTGTGGAAGCTCTTTAAGTGTTCTCTGATTGTGAAATCCAAGGGGTCACACTGCAAACACCCTCCATGGGTCAGAATCTCAAAGTTCATATTCATCTTTGCACTATGTTGCAAGTAAAAGTGTTGGGATGAGATCTGGACTGTGTCTCTCAGAGATTAGTAGGTATTTCTGTTACAACAGCTTAATTTTAAAAAGTTACTAACTGAACGCAGAATACTTTGTATCAAATACTTCCAGCTTAAAGATTTTTCTCCAAACATGCATTCTTGATGCATTTCATGCCAGATTTCCACAACTGCTCAGTGAAGTGGATTCTCTTAACTTCACAGCTAGGTTGAGAGCAAAAATAGAAATTGCCAATTTTGGTGAGAACTTTCTCCAAATCACTGGAAATACCTTTGAATTTGTGTTTTGGTTTGATTCAGACTGAAATCAACTTTAAAAATGTTAAACATTTTGGTGAACTGGAGAACAGTTTTTGTTCTGCTGTAGTGCCCACTTCAACCATGAGCTAGCCAACCCTTGTCTTAGAAGTATCACACCAAGGGCAACATCAGTGTACCCATTTACCTCTTTCAGAGAAAACCAAACATTTTCTGCTGCAAGCTATTATTCCACAGCCAAGAAATGCCCCCCACCTTCATGCTTGATTTTCACACAGTGCTTACTCAGGCAAAGGTCCCACTGACTTTCGGTGGGTGACTGGTACACAAGTAGGAACTTCAAGATTTGGCCGACATATGTTTTGTAAGTGAATGTTAAAGGAAAAGCAATTTGATCTCATTTCAAAGCCTGGCAGAACACAATACAGCATAATCACTAAAAAATCTAAGACAGAATTTCATCAAGCAAAAACAAACACTGCCCAGAAACTCAGCAGGAGACAGCCAGTCCTGAGCCTACAGTAATTGCAACATTGAGAATAGGAGTGAATTCCCTGAAGATGCTCTATACAGTAGCAAACCATCTGTCTAAACACTTGCAGCAAAGGCACATGTTTGAAAACCCTGGATCTTGCCAAGGCCTTTGCCATTGGCTTTGGAAGTGTAATGACATGGGATATTCACAGATGTTCTTTCCTAATGTCCCCCACTCCCTGTAAGCAGATGGATCTTGGAGACTGCAAAATGAACTACCAGGAAAGACAACAAAATCTTTTTCCGCCTCCTGTTGCTTTCTCTACAGTAGGGACTAAGGCTTCAAAAATCAATTGGCATTTTTCTGCTGATGGGCAACAGTAAAGAATATGCTTCCTTCCAAGACTGACCATCACTGAAACTGACCCCCATGTAGAATTTCATCAAGGAACTCTTACACATGGCCCTGGACCACCAACCCTATCCTCCAGAACAAGCATCTGTGATTTTCTTGGGAAAAAGATGACAGCTGTTGAGAACCAGCAAACACTGAGCCATGGGCTTTTGCAGAAGTGCAATGCATCACTAATATATATGAAAAATCCAGTTCATGGCAGGGTCTTTAGTGAATGACATAAGTTTGTAAAGCAGAACATAATTCATATTACAGTATAAAAGCAATTATATTTGAAATTAAAGGTCAGCTGCCAATTCTCATGTAAGCTCTAATTTTCAGGGCTTTAGAACTTGAACAACTACACACAACTTCAAATTGACAGTCTCAAAGATTTTTCAAACAGTGGATTAACTTTCTTAAACTAATTTCAACACTTAGGGTAAGGTTTAATGAGTATTTTAAAATCTGTGAGAAGACAGCCCACTGAGAGGCATACAAACTGGAATCTGCTTACCCCTATACTCAGTGCAGTGTCCAGCACCAGACAAGGCTTCCTCTGCTGCTGCACCACTGGGTTTCACCCCAGCAAAGAAAAAGCTAAGAGCAGGTTCATCCCTATGATGTCCTGACACTATGGGAATTTCATGCTGTGAAAAGCTAAACAGGATATTTCACTTGCATTCAGCTTTCTTCTCAGCATCTGGCAGAACAACTTGAGTTGGGTTTTCAAGTCCCATTTACACCAGCCTTCCTTGGTGGCCGATCTCATCATCCTTGCTGCATTGGGCTCTGTCTCTACGGCTTGGATGTTAATTTTTGAGATACTCCATTCCACATTTTGCTCTGTCAACAAAACAAAGCTGTTGACAAACATGGAATCCTTGTCTCAGAAAGAAATTCCAAACATATTTTTGCACTTCATCCCAGGCATGCAAGTAAAGGAAGTAGTGGCTCTGCCCCTGGGCTACCTCCTGTTGTCATCTGGCTGCCATCTGGCTAAATTGGCCACCTCAACCTCTACTTGCTGCAGCGTAGTTGTCTGGTTCAGTACTAGCCATATGGCACCAGCATATGAGGGATTGGTGGAGATAGATGTTCCAAGGATCATCATCTGTGGTTCATAAAGGAGCATGAGGATCTGATAGAGCCAGCCTGCAGGACCTCCCAGAAAACTGACAGCTCCCCTCGGAGGCAATGGCAGCACAGCATTTTCCCCACCTTGACAACAGGGACCTGTCTTAGCTGCTTGATGGTCCTTCTCAATGTAGTATCTTACTGCCTTCCAAGTTTTATTTATTGTTTCTTAAAAATACTGTGTTGAGGCAAGGAAGTCTTAAGTCCCCACTCGCACACCAGGACAGTGAGGCCCCAGTCTGATGGAGAGAAAGCACCAGGAGCCCAAAAGGTTAATCCACACATCTGTCAGTCAGTTGCCTGAGCCAGCACCAGACTGTGACCTGGCAAGAAGCATCAATCACACCAATGCATCTGCTATGTGCTGATCATAGGAAGGCTGCAAAGTATCTGACAAATGGTGGGAACCTTGGCCAAGACAGTGGTCTCATTTAGAGGCTGACCTGAGATTTCCCAGCCTTACTTAGAAGCTCACTTAAACCTGTTCCCAGACAATCAGGACACTAGGTAAGTTTGGGTTTAAATGCATGCTCAAATTTGTGCTTAAAATCTAAGCCAAAGAATCCTTTGATCATGCTCTCTTGGAAGGTGTGTAGCAGAGCAGGAATCTGGACCAGGAATCAGGACCATCTCTCCTATAATTGGTCCTCCTCCCTATATCTTTATTCTTAGAGGTCTTTTTTCCTGCTATTTGGGTCTCTCCAGACAAAAAAAAAACCAAGAGAAATGGGAGGAAGAAAAATGGGATAGAAAAGAAGTAAAAGAAAGGAAAATAAAAATTTTAAGCTACCTTATTTCTAAATAATGCTACCTGAATATCAAAAACTATAAAATCTTGCAAAAAATAACACCAGTACTCTAATATTTTCATTACAACCTTTGGGAAAAAAAAAAGTGGGAAGCAAAACTATGATGAGCTCCCACCAAGAGCCTTCAAAAATTTCTCATGACAAGGATTACAGCACATTTATGAGGTGGCCATTCCACATGCAATCAAGTCAACTGGCTTTTTGTGTTCCTAATAATAAAAAAGAGGTGCTGCTGCACTAACATAGTATTACTGATGAAAGTCTTGAGATAAGTTTGCTTGCAGTCAGGTCCTTCTCAAATAAATTTTATAAGCTATGCTTTCACTTTTTATACCAAACTGTATGATTTGTTTTATGTCTGCAATGGAAAATATGGTTATAAAAAGTCTTCTTTAACCTTGCTTTCATTTAACATAATACCAGAATCAGTAGCATGGAAACTAAGGACCCAGGTTACATGCCAGGAGCCTTGGAACATAAAACCTTGCTGTGGGCTGATAATATCTCACTCATTCTTACCAGTCTCCAAGACTCTGTCCACGACTCTTCTGCCAAATAAACTTTATGAAATCAAAACTTGCACCCTTCTCAGAAGTCCAGTCCCTTCCTGTGGTGAACACTGCTATTGAGATTACCAAAGACATTCTATATTTAGGGACAGCACTTGTTCTTGACCTTCAGAGGACTGTTTCCATTGACACATGCTGAAAAGAAAAGGGATAAAAATCCCCTTTGGGATTTCAGTTCTGATACTACAGTTCCAATATGAAATTTAAACTGCCCCAAGCTGCTAGTGTTATAATACCGCCTGCTAAGTATAAAGCAGAAAGGGAAAAGTCCAAAAGACAATACTTCATTACATGTAAATTCTTTGAATCCTGAAGCCATATGGAATGTTAAAAGCTTTCCCCAAATCCCTCTCAGACCAATGGAATACAATTGTTGTACAAAACTGATATTTAGAAGAAGAAAATTCTGATTTTCTGTGCTTCTGGGAGCTGACTGAGATTCATATGTGACTAGAAAAATAACTTTAGCACAAGTATAAAAGCCAGGAGACAAAACCTCTTTTAATCACTTAATCAGCAGCTTTCTCAGTGAATTAGGCTGTGTGCCTCCTCCAGCTCAGAGAGATCAATGCTTCCCAGTCATAAAAGATCCTTTAAGACCTTCTGGGAACCCTGCATTTTGTGAGTAAAGTTTCACAGATAGGTCTGTCTTGTGAACATTGCTACAATAGCACATTATGAGCCCTGCTCACAGTCCTCACTGGGTTTTCTGTCTTCTGAAGAAGAATAGCTGCAATGACCCCATCAGAAAAGTCTATAACATACACAATTCACCAGGTGTAAGGTGCAAATTCCTCCATGGACATACATAGGAGCTAGTTCATACATCAGTGAATTTGCCTAAGTTGTTAGTCAAGCCATTATGAGAAATAAACAATCTACAAAGATTATGGCCTTGATCTTGGAAAAGTCATGGTGAGGAAAAGTCTGTACTTGAGAAATACAACCTCGAGTTCAAGAGCCTGCTCTTCTGGACTGGGAAAAGGATGTGATCCCGAGCTCCCAGATCAGCACCTGTTCCAGAAAGGACATGACTCAACTTTGGGGTCTTTTGAGACCCAAATTTGAAAGAAATTTATTTTGTCCCATGCCATCCTCAAAAGTTGGTGGAGTTTTTTACCTTACTAAAACTTTTCACAGAACACAGAGGCTGTTTGTTTTCCACCCAGATAACAGAAGCCAGGGTTTGGTAAAGTACCATAGTAACATACTAACTTCCCTGGCAATGTGAGTGCCTCACTCTTCTCCACAAAAGAATTAAAATAGCATGACATTTTAATGAAACTTTCAGATCACTTCTTGAGGAGTTCAGGGGAGAGTGTGCTGCAATTTTTGCTTCCATTTAGCTGTAACAGCTCACTCAGAGGAATAGCATGCTGTGCTCATTGGCCTCCTTCCACTCAAGGTTATGAATCAGAGCTGTGTTAACGAACCCAGAGAAACCTTCTTCACGCTGAGTGCAGCAGAAGGCCAACCAAGATTTAATTGTCCTTGCTATTACTCTCCTTTGTGAGGCTCAAGGTAGAGGCTTCAAGCTTTGGGTGGCATAGCTATTCCCACAACACATTCCCCATTGCACAGAACCCATGTCCAGCACAAAGGCAGAATGGAGCACGACCAACAAGTGTGAAGCAAGACCTCTGCTTGCCATCACCTTGACTTTTCAATGTGCCCCAGAGAGATGTTATTCATCCATTCTATTGCACCCTGTGGGTTTGCATACACCTACCATCATTGTGGCATCTGGTAATGATTTTCTGCAAATGGCGACATCATATGTGCTTGCCAGGAGTTTGTATGAACTCCATGGCTCTTGCTGCTCCCCATTCAGGAAATGCCTTCTCTTCAGTAAGACCAATGGGCCAAAGCTTGATGTCAGCATTCAGCTCTGTTTTGCTGTGCAGAACTCTGACTAGCCATGGTAAGCATCTGCCTCAGCCAAGATGAAGTAAAATTCAATCACCATACCCCCTCAAGTTGCATAATAAAGGGCTCTTATTTTATGTCAAGCTTCTTTCTATCAGATTTCCCTTAAAAATCAAAGGATTAAATGCAAATAGCTGTATGTGTGAAATGTTCCCTGTGCAAAACTGGTAATTTCAGGAGAGGAGACTGCCTAAGTATGCTCCAGTTTTGTGGTCCTTTCCCAGTGGGGGTATCAGGCTCAGTTTCCCATCATCTCTGGATGGACACTGAGTGAGCAGGAAGCACCTTGGCTGTCCAAAATCTTTCATTCTGTTTTGATCACCTCTGATACAAAAGCAGCATTCACTTTGCAATAGCACAGCTGGCGATACAGCAAGTGAGACTGAGGAGAGACAGGCACACAAAACCCACTTCCATGCCATGAGGGCAGAGGGCAATCATGAGCAGCAGTGAGCAGAATGGTCTACGTTCAAGCAGCTAGAGGTAATTAACCCTTGGCTAGTCTAACCAAAGGACTTGGTAGGTCTTCTGTGTCTCAAAGACTTTGAATCAACATAGAATATCTCTCTTATAAAGAAAATGAACTTTGATTCTGCCACAACTCGGACCTCACAGATGAACCATGGGCTGTACAAGATGTGTGCTATACAGACAGTCCATCCAGACAAACAGAAAAATCCCTATGGATGCAATGCAATGAATCAGGTCTTGTTTAACCTACAGCTGTGTTATTTCCATAGCCAAGGTCAAACCACTTGCACATCTCCAATGCATTTGAACAGAGTTGTGCCTGCTTATAGCATGGACCTGCACCCCATGTCCACACAGTATCTGCTGGGTTTTTAACTTTTTCCAAGCTTCTGAAAAGCTTCCAAGCACTATGAAGCTTCACTTCTTCCGACTGAATCGGTGACTTATGAATCCTGGCCAAAATCTCTCCATTAAACACCCAGGTTTTTAGATTGTGCTGACCTATATACACCCAGGAGTTTATTTTAACACAGGATTTTTTCCCTCCTTCTCAAATTTCTTCCCTTTTTTTAATCAGAATTTAAGAAAATGCAAGAAAGCCTTTGCTGACATTTGGTTATTCACCACATGCTGAGTTGAGTTTCCTGCTTAAAGAAGAGAGAGCCTCTGTGTGCATGTGTATTTGTGTGTGTATGTATGTATGTGTGTGCATGTGTGCATGTGTGTGAGCCAACAAGCTTGGAAGTGCCAATACCTAGCCATGAGATTTTTCTGAGCTATCTTGACCCAGCTAGCACCAAACACAGCTTGTGTGCTGCAAGCAGCACTGGGCAGATGTCCCAACAAATGCAAAACAATATTTTTAATTTATCTGGGGGATTTCCTGAAGCAAACCTTGGCATGGACAGAGCAAATTGCTACAGCAAGAATGGTGATGTTTGTCTTTGAGGATTTAGGCAGCGATAGATGCCTTCAGTGGAGTGTAAGCTCTTCTCAAAGTTTGTCCCTGAAGCAAGGGTGCGCAAGGTGCAATGAGAGAGCTAAAGAGCATGAGAGAGAGGCAATTAATAGCAGATGGAGGAATAAAGAGATGCTTTCAACAGGCCTCTGAAACTGTATGGAAAAAGGTGGGAAAGAAGGGCTACAGGGAAAGCTATCCTGCCCCTTGTAAAGACTGCAGAAAAAGGGGCAGGGGAGACTAGTGTGCCTTGAAAAACTAGATTTACCAGTATACAATACATACAATATATACAGGACCCTGAAAAAGAGGGTCACATGTGGAAGGGAAGGCAAATACCCAAAATAAGACTCAACAGAAACAATCCTGAAAAATATCCTTTCCGATCCAAAGGGTCACCATCCCTCACAATCTGACTGTGAGTATTGTGAAATATGGTGATTTTTTAAAAGTCCAGCTTGCGAAATCCCAGTCTTTATGTGTGAACCTCATCCAGCTTTCTCTCTCTGCTTCATGGAGACTTCATGGGGGCAAGAAGTTACCTCAAGGCTCAGAAATCAGCTGCAAGAAACAGAAATGTCTCCACTGTTGTAAAAATCATTTTAATACAAGCTCAAGACTTTGCAAGGCTTGTTTTTTAGCAGTAGTAGATAACGGGAAGCTGAACTTTGCTCCCTTTTGACAGTCAGGGACTTCCATATCACTTTGGCAAAACAAAACAAGACTGCAAACAATATGATTAGGTAAAGCCTTTTCTATTAATGTCCTAGCAAGAAATCCTTTACAGCAGAAACAATGTACTAATCTCTGATCTGCCTCTAACTCTATAATGTCACTCCAGGCACTATATTAAGCCTTATTGTTCCCTTCAGTAAAAGGCAGTTCTGAGGCTGCGTTTCTGGGACAGCTTCACACAATTAGAGACTGAATAGCTGTAAGCATGACTCCTACAGCTGAAAGGAATGAGCATTTAGTGTGGCCCTTCTTAAAGGACAGAAGATATGAGGATAAAGGTCAAGTACTTTGAACCAAAGGCTGGGAAAGAAAACCAGCTTTTTGCTACTTTAGGAATGGTACCACATGTCTGTTTTATTGACCTGCTAAGCTCTTTCATAAGTGAATGCAGAGTGTATGTGATAACTTGTATGTCATTTTCTTATGAGGTTCCAGTTTATTTCATTTCTGTTGTACTTAAGACTGCAAGTGTAGTCCAGAAAGAGGGTAAGAGAACAACAGACCCTACAGTGTCTTTCACATTTTCAAACGTGCTTTTCTTGTAAAGTGCATTCAAAGGAGTATTATGAATACAAAAAGAGGGGCTAACACTGTCAGTTCCAGAGCCTTGCTCTGCCTTTCACAGCTGGCATGCAGTCAGGCATATCACTCCCTTGGTACCTTAGTTTCCCCATAAACAATTGTGCTTCAGTGGTAGGAAGAACATTGAATCTGGCTACTGCTTGCAACCTGCCATGTACATGTGAGGTAGAGTTTAGTAAGTGCTATTTACTACTCATAGGAAGGGCTGTATTTGAAAATACAAACTAATTTTCAGAAACACACAAGACTACTGTCATTCAAACCAGACTCCTCTGAGGTCACCAAAAGTATTCCATCTTGATGTGAATATAAGCAGTATTTGGTCAGACACCCTTCCCCACGAGACACTGATCCTTTCTTGGTGCTGACTCCCAGTCTGGCTTTGACTCTGGAGAAGTCTCTTCTTCAGACTTCTTCAGTCACAACACTACTGGATTTTGCACATGCTTTTTTCAAAGAAAAAAAAGAAAGTCTATGTCCTCTCCACTCTTTCAAGGCGCAGTTGCCTTGAAGGGAGTACATTAGTACAAAGGAAGAGGGTCACAGGTTTAACACTCATCTTTTTCATAGGATCATAGAGTGGTTTGAGTTGGAAGGAACCTTTAAAGCTCATCTAGTCCAACCCTCTGTGATGAGCAGGGACATCTTCAATTAGACCAGGGCCATCCAACCTGACTTTCAAAGTTTCCAGGGACAGGACATCTACCACTTCTCTGGGCAATCTGTGCCAGTGTTTCAGTACCCTCATTGTGAAAAACTTCTCCCTTATATCCAATCTAAAAGAACCCTCCTTTAGTTAAAAAGCATTACTTCTTGTCCTATCACAATAGGCCCTGCTAAAATGTCTATCCTCATCTTTCCAGTAATGAATTCTAGTTTAGATCCCATTTGGAGTCATTAGACTTTGGATAAGGAATTTTGGCAGGTAACATGAGATTACAGTTATTTTCTTGGGTAGCAGGAGGTACCTCTTCGTTCCATGGGAGTGATCAGAAAGGTGGCAAAGAGCCTCAAAGCTAGCTGGAATTAACTAGAATCAGGGATCATTGCAAAGCACTTCAGGTTCTTAATTTCCAGTGCAAAATGGTCCAGTGTTGCCCTTCCAGCTGAAGGGATTTCCCACTACTAATCAAAATGAAAAGTCTTGAACAGAGAGCAGAGCAAAAAGTTGCCAATCCGCATCTGCCTTTTTCCTGTAGGTTCATCCAAATCTCCCATGGAGTAATTGAAATATCACTATATAATGAAACTTATAAAACTTTAATATAGGATTCATACTTTTTCATGTCTATTATTTCCAAAGCTTGCTTCCAAACCCTGTCAATAGGCTTCCTCAAGGGTATGGGTAAGGATCTCAGCTGTATCTGATTTGACTACATCTTAATGAAAATGGTGAGTTGATCAGTATCAGATATATCTGAACATTCTCCCAAAATTACATCTGACATTTACAAGGAAATAATACTGTAAATCCAGCCTTAGGATCTAGTAGTTGCTTGTAAAGCAAGAATTGGCATTGGCAGGCTCATATTTATCTAGAAATTTCAGGGAATATAAGAATTCCTCCAGCAGAAAAAAAAATGTGCCTGCATTGGCAGTAAATTTCAAGTGTCCAATGTCAATCAGAAATGAAGTAGAATGTAATTCAATATCCTCCCTTGAGATCTGGCCAAAGAGGAAAACTTTCACAAGCCGAAGAGTAGATAGTTACCCATCCTCCCTTGTTGCATAATGCAACCCATGCAGCTCACATATGGTTCTGCTCAGTATTTATCAGGCAACACAGACACTTCCACGAGTGGGAAAGAAAGTTCTAGGGACAGACTGGGGCAGTAGAAAGGAATTTTGTGACAAACTGTGTTGCCTCAAGATGAACTCTGGGAAGTAAAGGGCTGAACATCATCCCTTTCTAGAGACAGCTGTTGGGCAGGAACAATCAGTTTTTTTCAGGGTTTCATAATGCAATGTCATTCCATTATAACTGTTTTTCTCCCTGGGAAAGATTTTTTTCTTGTAAAGTTTCCTGTTTGAAGTTTCTACCTCCTCCAAATTGCTCGAATGTCTATATTTCAAAGCAGCTTTTAATATTCAAATTTAAGATAAGTGTGGTGGCTGGAAATCCTTTAGAAATACCCAGAACTAAACCAAAAGATTTGAAAATTATCTAAACAAAGTGCTGCACTTGATGCCCAAATTTATTGCTCTTTTCCACATTTTCAGTTCATCAATATGTTTCAGATTTTGACTTTCTGGCCTCTGTCAGGCCAAAAATTGTTTTTCCAGTACTTCGAAGTCCTCACAAAATAAGAAAATAATTTCCAGCCTAGATCTAGTGCCAGTCCCTTGCCCTGCTCCTTATATGATTCTTACTTTTTCTCCAGTGGCATGCAATGTTAAAAAAGAAGAGTTTTGACATTCAGGAGTGTGCAAAGACTGTAGCTGCAGTGGTGACAAAGGAGAGGAAAGAAGAAAGGAGATGGTGTTAGACAGAGTGAACCTCAGTCTGCCTGTTTCAATTTTCTCTCCACCCTCAGTAAGTTTTTGCTAGCACCAGTGTGAGAAATGTCCCAGGGCACTGTTGCTCCAGCCCACATGAGGTACTGGTAGCAGTTCCCTTTGTCTTTAGTACTTGATACCATGTGAGTTAGTCATGAAGTTCAGGTCTCAGTTAGGGTCAGCCTCACCCACAGACTCTACTTACTCTGGGTCAGATCCATAACTTTAGTGCCAACTCTCACTCAGGCAAAACTGCATAACTTTAGTGCCAGCTCTCACTCAGCCAAAACTCCCAACAGACTCCCAGAAGACCTGACTGCAAAGCCTGTCTCTGCTATCACTCATAACTCTTGCAAAACATCCATGACCTTAGAAAAAATACTGGGTGCCCTTTTGGACTTAGAGAAATCCTTCTTCAGAGGGGAGTTTTCATTCACATCACCCCTGCCTCTCCAGCTGCAGTAGAATACCAGAGCCAGCCTCTTCAGCTGTCACAGGCCTGAGTGGGAGCAGGAGAGGAGAGCACAGCCACAAAAATTTGAAGCACCTCTCAGGTCAGTTGAGTGCTGTCTCTGTTCCCCTCTCACTTTGCTGCACTGGCCAGTAAAACAGGATGGAGAGCTACCTTCCAGCCAGAGGCATACAAAGCAAGGAAAACACACAGAAGCTGCTGTTAACACACACACCTCTCTGCTCAGAGGACTATTGCCCCTTGAAATTGGTCGTGGATAAAGCTGGCAGAGGCAAGGATTCAACCTGGCTGCAGCCATTTACATTAAAGCATATAACAGGCTGTGTTTTCTCCCTCAGCAGTCAAAAGAGAGGTAATCTCTAGAGAGCAGAGACTTAATTTCAAAAACATCATCTCCTTGTCAATCGTGTCTGGGAGACCAATAGAGCCAGGGTTTAGGCAACACCCTGATGTAACTGTCTGGTGGGGACAGCAGTGATGCTATGGTGCAGGTCCCCTTGGCTTCACTCCTTGCTTCTAGGCATGCCAAGAGAAATCAGCCCAGCAAGGAAACAAACCCAACTCCAAACCAAGGGCACCCCTTGGAACAAAACCAGACAGACAGAGAGACAGGGGTGGGCTGCATTGTGTGAAGGCACTTAAAGCACCTGCATACACTACAAGCTGCACAGCTCAAGACAGAGTGAGGCTACCATGGCTCAAACTGCTGTCAGCAGACTAGAGGTCATCTGAGCTGTCACAAGGAAGACCTGCCACATCTGTCTCCTCACTGAGCATGACTTTTGCTTACAAGCCCAGAGGTGAAAGCTCCCCATGCAATGGGACAGGGTGCAATGCAGCAACCATGAGCTCTGGAAACCAGTCTCATGTGAGCAGCTCCTCCAATGCAGGACACATGGTTTCAGCAGCTAAATGTGGGGGGGAACAGGCTGTTTGTTCTGGCATCTCATGCACCCCATGAAGCCAAAGAAGCAGCAGACACTGGAAGTGACCTGAGCAGCTCCCTCTTGCCTCCATTTCTCATCCTCCCTAGTGCCTCCACTTCTCACCCTGATCTCTGCAATGACTGGAGCTGAGTCGTGGGCAGGCTGAATCTAAACAGACTGATTTCCACCCCAGACTACAGCAGATCTCAATGCAGTGAGTGCCTGGGAGTGATACGAAGCGCCTGTGTGAGGTTTAGAGGAGAAGAGTTCTATGAGACCTGGGTGTGGAGAAGCTGTTTCTCACAAGTATGGCCAACCACACCCTTCCAAAACCATACATGAGGTCCCTGAAGAAGGCAGTTTAGAAATCACTGGATTTATCAATGTAACAGTAATGTTTCTGGGATTATTTTTATTTGCCTTCTGGTTTGGGAGCTTTTTAGATCATATTTATGTGTGGTTTTTTCCTGCAACCATAAAACCTAAAAACCATGTTTAGATTTTTATTGTTCCCATGAATCCAGGAGCTGGAAGTTCACAGAATGTTCATGGGACTTATGGTAAAACTCATGAGCTAAGAACACATAGGCTTGCATGCAAGAGGCTGTTGTGTTGTGCTAAGCAAATCTAGTTTGTAAAACAGTATGTGAAGGGAAGTGTGTGAGGAGGATGTTGTAAGTTAGTATGGTAGTCTGTGGGGAAAATGATGAGTATGTAGGGGATTGTTGTACTTTGGGATCACAGATACATCTCTGGTAATTGTGTTTTCTGAAGTGTGTCTGGTATTAGTGTTTTTTCAGAGTGCAGAAGTCACGAACATGGTTTGCTAGTGATTTGCTGGCTGCATACAGGAGGTTTAGAGGACACAAACACAGACAGGTATTTGAGGGCTACATGTCCCTGGTTGTGACCAAGAATAAATGCAACCGGACTTGGCCTTTGGGTTAATCCAGACATAAGCTTTTCTCCCATGTCTCACTGAATCCAAGTCACAGAGAGGATTCAATCTAGTTGAATCACAAAGTGCTGGCTGGCAGCCTATGAACTCTAAAGCTAGAAGTTACAATACCAGAATTGGCTATTTTTGGCTGTTCTGTACATTTTCAGTCCTCAATGCTGGCAAACTCATGGCTTCTTCTAATAGGCCCACATGCTAATGAGGACCCAGTGATGCAAATTCAAGGCACATAGAGTCTTACAATGCCTGACTCCAAGGTCTGTTGATATGCAAGCCACCCCTGTCTCCATTGCCTTCCTCATATCAGGAGCTCACATGTGTTGAATATCACACAGGCACATCACTCAAAATAGCACAGCACCTATTTGCAGGGACAAATCCTGTCACAGCCTCACTGAGCTCCCAGAGCCACTGCCACTGGAGCCAGCATTGTGCTGCTGGCAGGCAGCTAGGACCATCGTGCCAGGCTTCCCCATGAGCCCAGAGATCCGATGCTCTGGATCAGGTAGCACTGGAGTATCGTCAGCTCTGCATCCCTTCTGCCCTGCATAGCTCCAGGGGCATCGCAGCAGTGTCACAAATGAAAACAAATCAGCAATCACAATGTCTTGTAATCCTCTAGAGACCACTCCATCTTTCATGTGAGACTGCCCAAGTGTTCAAGCCCCAGAGCCAGGTATCTGGTTACCCTTATCTCAGAGACATAACTACCATGCTATTATCAACCATTAAATTGTCCAATCATTTTTTAATACACCTCCAACACAATTGACCCGGTGACCCATCCCCTGCAGCAAACACCACAGGCAAAAACATCCAGGAGACCTTCAAGAAACCCAGCTCTCAGTAAACTTTCCCACTCTGGGCTGGCTCTACAGTTTAAACTGCTCAGTTGTGTCAGGGTTTAGCTCTTTGAAAAACCTGTTCTCAGAAATGCCTGCATCTTCTTCCTGTTGAGATAGAGTACTTGGTCATTTGTCATTTGTCTTCTCATGCTTTTCTGCCTGAGGCACAGCAGTTCACTTGAAAGTTAAGTCCTAATTGTTTTTCATCTCAGGTTTCTCAGCTAGCTATCTTGGGGATTTTCACTGGAGCACATAGAAGTGACCACCAGGAACATAAAATACTGCAGACTTTCACATTACCCACCCAAGATTTAGTACTCTTCTAGACATGTAATAAAAAGTACTCTGTTACTAATTAATCACCTGACTAAGGTTCTGGTCTTGCAGGTCTCATGGTTTTTTGCTCAGACATGCTTTCTTTCACTGCTTGTCAACATAGCTTTGCTTGAACCCTTGTGCAGACTGAACACAGTAAGGTTCTATTAATGGGCAATGCTATAGTTTCACCTCCAGTGAAACGATGGCTTCAGATCCTGCTGACCTAGAGCATCTTGTTGTGTTGAAGGAAAGTTTGGGAATCTTTCCTTCCACATGGTGAACTGATAGGAATAACTTAGAAATGTTGTAACAAATACAGTTAGATAAATATTAGAAGACATTAGACTTCATGTGCACAGCATTCCCAGAAGTTTCAAGACTTCCATGGAGCTTGAAGGGCTGCATGGCGGAAAATAACCATATTTTTTAATTACTTCTTTTGTCCTAATGTTCACTTCTGACCTTGCATCGGGAGCTGAAGCAGAAATGTCAAAAAGTACATGAAATTCTGCTTTGGAGATGGGCATTGGAGTGATGCAGGCAGAGCTGAGGAGCCAAGGCTTTGCAGAGCTGGAGGCAGAGTTGTCTGGTCCACTTTGGCTTAGCAGATCAGATTCAGAGCTCAGTTTCCACTTCTTAATTACAGGGGTGTCAGTAAAGGTAAAGCGGAAGAGCTACATGAAGAGCAATTTTCCAGTGAGTTACTATTTCAGTGGATCAGTCATTTTACTGGTCAGTGTGGAGTGGCTCTCAAGTGATCCCCTTAAACTGACGGGCAGCTGTTTTTCAGCATCAAAAAATTACAATTACAGCAAAATTCCAGGCATGACCCTATCCACATGTACTTTAGCTCCTATATATAAATCCTTTTGGCAGCATCAGATGGGAGGAAAAGGCACTTTGGTCAAACAGTTTAAAACTTATTGTTTTTTTTAAGTAAATACTTGATAACATCTATTTAACACAAGCTCTCTGTGAATACATGCATAAGGGAAAAAAATCTGTGTATGACAGATATAAGACTGTAACTAAAGCTGGTTTGCAAATTTCCGACTAAACAAAGTTTCATCAGTAAACACTACTTCCTTGAACATTTCATCTGAAGCATCTCATGTTTGATCAAGGTTCACTGAAGTTGAGACAAAGCTCAGGTTTAAGAGATAGACAATGACATCGCTCTGCATTGCTAAGCAGCTCAGATGACTTCTATTTCTCAGACTTGTTTTCAAAATTTCCAGTACACAACATTAAAAGACATTGGAAATTGGAAACTGAAAAAAGTGCACTTCAGAAAACTTTCCCAAGAGCCAGCAATGCTGACTTTTGGTCACACTTACTGATCTCATCTTCAGTTGTGATTTGGGAATTTCCCATCCTTGTTCTCCATCCCTTAGAAAGGAGAGATCAGATATTGCTAAACAGAAACCAATTATAATAATGAATTAATTGTAAATTCTGCCAGAAAAAGTGAAAAAAGCAACACAGGAGGAGGAACAAAAAATTTCACAAGTAGTTTTAATTCTCACCTCTTCAGTATCACCGTGCAGAACCAAAACAGACTCTGGTATACTAAACGGAAATAGCTGCAAACTCTTTGTTTATTTGTATTTCTTTTTTTTGACCTCTGACAAAGCGGTCACTGATCTCAAAGACACCAAAGATCCCAAAGACGACACTGTAGCCACTTTCTTTTAACAGTAACTTGGAATTTAAAGGGGCATGAAATTTAAAACATATCCCAGGTACCAACTTTCAGAAAGAGTTGAGAAGTGATGCCCTGGAAATCAGACTCATTGCAGTATTCCCATTCAGAAACTTGAACACCAAGGCATTCAAAATCACCACCACATGGGCTCCTTTTAGTCCTAAAAGCTCCTAAAAAACCCTAACAGCTCCTAAAAAACCCAATTATGTGGATGCATAAAAACATGGTTATTTTTGCTATTTTTAGAAACCATTTTCTAAATACTAATTCAGTTAATCTCCTAATCAGATACTGGGAAATCACCTCCTTTTTAGTTAATCATCTAAAACACTAATGAAAACAGCTTTGCAAGAACTTGCCTCGATCACTCTAAGAACTTTCAGCACTTTTTCATGCAAAGCAGCCCCAATGCTATCACTGTCAACCTGCATCATATATGCAAGTGTGTGTGTGTTCATGTACACACACATACACATACATGGTGCTTGAAAGGCCTAAAATATGCCAAAAGGGCATTATGACATTACAAAAAGTCCTAGAGGTATATAGAATAACTGAAATGGGAGAATATTTCTTCTCAGCGTATCTCAGTATCTATATCTGCATTTCTTAAATACTGTTTTGAGCACTGATGATGCTGTTTGTGTGTGCCTATATTGTGCTTTGTTTTCATTTCTATCTGGGTCATTAACTAGAGTAAGTCAGCTCATGTGCGAAACATCTGGTTTTGGGTAAAGTCCTGCTTTTCCTCAGCTTAACAGCTGCATTGATTAAGGCATAAAGCTGTTGCCGAATTGTTCACAAGCAGTGTGACACGGACAGAACAGCAACTTAGACTCCTTTCCAACCTTGACTTCTTTCTTTCTGGTGCCAACTCTGAAAAATTAGCATTATGAATGATTGATAGCATGCAATCAGCTGCTTCCAGGACTATTACCATCTCTAACTCAATGAGAGAGGAGGTGACTCAGTCTTGTTTATACTATTGAAATCTGGCTGGAGGGCTTTGGCTAGGCTGTGAAGGCTCAGTTCAGTTCATTTGGGGATTTATGTCAGCATTTCACGCATTCTGGGAAACTTCACTCACCCTGCAGACAGTGCCTCTAGCTCTAGGAGTTAACCTGGGCTGTAGAATATCTATGACAACCACATCATTATTCAAGGTGGTTTCCATCTCAGCTCGAGTTTATGGCTAGTGTTCATTATTTCTAGGGCACCCTAGGTGTGCACAGCATGTTTTATGGCCATGAACAACATGGAATCTAGGGCTCAACTTCTGCAATCAGGTCCCATGCTAGGAGCTCTAGTGACCATGCTTTGGAATGGCTCTGTTGGAGCATCAGCATCTGGGTCTCGGCATCTGGAGGCAGAATCAGGGTGAGCCCTAGGCATTTCACAGATAAGTGTGGATAGGGCTAAAGGGAGGCTGAGATGTGAATTCCTGGAGTGCAGAACAGTTTGGTTACAGATAGTTGCACTTAGTTTTTAGTTACACTAATGCCATTCAGCCTAACTAACATCTCGACTCACCTTGTTTATACCTGTCTTTCACCATGAATGAAGAAGAAGATGGGTGCAACAGAGATCCTAATTTCAGTATCTCAGTTAAGCATCTTTATTTGGGCTGAATGGATGTGGGATGTAGTACTGAGGAGCAGGGAGAAAGACAGGATTCCTTTGTGAAAAATCAGTACAACTACAGATGACCCCAGTGTAAATAGAAAGATGGGGGGGGCAGGCAGGCCATTTCCAGGAACTGTGAGTATCATAGGCCAAGACTTCAGCGTACCAATACTTATTCTTATCAACCAGTCAACTCATCAACCAAGCCTGTACACTGCAATCAAGGGTTTCTTGATGTAATGAAGTTATTGCAGAGTTTTATTGTTCAGATGAGCCAGAGAAACCAGCAGCCCTGTTTAGTCTGAATTTAAACCATACTGTTCCTCTCGGTGCAAATGTGAGCTAGTTGTCCCCTAATAGCAGCATCTTTAACCTTTCAGGAAGCGTGAGGCAGCTGCCATCTGGCTGGCCATCTGTCTTTCAAAAGGCACACATATAGGCGAGGAAGCAGGAAGACTAGGTGACGTATGACAATGCTGAAGACCCAAAGTATTGGTGACCTCAGTGCTTTAAGGTCTGGTTTTGTCCCACATGTATTCTGTCACTCTCTGCTTGTAGGGTTAGCAGCCACATGCACAATTACTGCTGGGCTGGAGGTCCCCCCCTGTTAGTTTGACTTTAATGAAATTGCAAGCAGACATGGCTGTACAAGTCACACTTACTGCGCTGCTTTGGCAATGTTTGCAAAGCTGTTACCTTGCTGGGCTCCCAGTTCAGTGCCAAGTGGAGGAAAAGTCTTTGAGGTTGCATTTACTAATTTACCTCCTTGGATAATATGTCTTCTGGCTGGGAGCTGGATACTGGTGCAGACAGAACCAATTAGCCAAGCTCTTCCACATCTGGCATACAAGTATCTGCTTGCTGCCATAGCTAAATGGCATTTGACCTGGGAGCCTGATCTTCCACAGACAGCAACTTTATTAAGAATAGCTCAAGGAAATCCTTGCCTCCCCCACCACCACAATCAGTGCTGTGCTAAGTTGCCCTGTGCTCAGTCACTCCTGACAAATACTGGATTTCTTACGAGGCCTTGGGGCACACACAAAGCCACTACAATGGATTTTACTGGCATGCCCAGCCTTCTCTGCTGCTGCTTATTGCCATCTTTCAGCACAGTGTCAAGGGATGTTTGTGTAAAAGGCTTAAATATTCATTTCTCTGGAGGTTCGTTTGCACTGTAACATTTCAGACTTGGACTCTACCTTTTTTAATACATTCTGTGGGATTTGTAGTGTATAAACCAACACAGAGTGGTTTATGAGAACTTTCCTCCAGCAGCATACACAGCCAGAATTTCTTGGAGCATGGGAATTTGTGTGGAGGGTGTGAGTTTTGCTTCTTGAAGGGTTTGTTTTTGTTGTTGTTTGTAGCCTGCCTGGCCCAGATGTACATGGCATTTTACATCTGAGCGAAATTAAATGCCTAAAATGAAACAAGGCAATTTCATGGCAGGGGGGCAGGGGGTGTAACCCAACTATGTAGTTTTTATATGATTGCTGAGTTAGGCATTAACAGAAGGCTCAGAAGATACACATCCAAGGCATGTTAAAAAAGTCCTAACTATGCATGACTGCTCACATGGACTAACTACAGCCTTCTCAGTTGAGACATCTTTTCAGATTACCCAACCACAAATGGCACACCAAAAATAGTGATCTATTAAGTGATGACCCATTCTAATTACTTATACAACTCCAGTGTTGTAACACATGAAAGTCTATCATGTAATTATTCTGTTCAGCTCAGATGACAAGTGCAAACTGGGACATATAGAAAGAAATATGACACAGTCAAAGCCTCACAGACTGTTCAGGGTAGAAAATTTACCTTTCAGGCTTGAAGTACAGCTCTAACCTCCTCTGCAGTAAACTGGCTGCTGTTTCAAGAAACTTGACCTGCAGAAAAGGACATGCACTTTCTCTCCCCATGTACAGCAGACTATGAGCTTGCTGTACTGTAGTAAAGTGCAAGAGAGACAATGTTAGAAGTCACTTGAGCATGGATGCTAAAGGAGTCAAGATCTGGTCCCAAATCTCAACTACAAGGCCTGAAGTGAAACACCACCTATCTTTTGGATATTGTTTGTTCTACTGAGCTGCTCCAATCCAACCAGACACTCATTTTCAAGACTGTCTTTGTTTACATTTTCATGTCATTCTCTTTACAAAAAGTGAATTTGTATTCTAAGAAGAGAGGAGAAGGCGTAGCACTCTTCAAACAATGTTGTTTCAGTATTGTTTCCTGCTATTGGTAGACTAGCTTGGAAATAACAGCAGTAAGAACTATTCATCATGACCACTCATTGCACCTGTACTAGAGATTTGTGATTTATACCAAGTTCCTCAAAGTTTGTGGGCATTTTCAAGTGACAACCCCCTCCCCCCAAACCAGAGCTTAGTAAAACTGGATCAATTTATAGCTCCAGGTCAAAACTAGAACAAATTCTCCCTTTTGACCTTGAAGCAGTTGATTTTGTGTATGCTTAACCCTCAGACTGTAGATATGCAGATCAAAACCAAAGAAAGCATTTGCAACAGAAACCCTTTCACCATGAATCTGCCTAGTTTTCCATGAGAACTGAAGGAAAGAAAGCTGTTGTTCATTCAGCTTTGAAGTAAGACCACAAATTGTTTAGGATCAACAGTGTTAGAGGGATGATGTTGTGGTTTATCACCTTGGGATCCTAGACACGGTCCTTCATTTCCCACTTGTAGAACTACATAATGTGATTTTCAACTAGTTCTTTAGATAAGAAAGAAATTACAAGTGTGGTGTACTCTGACCACAAAATTTTCCACTGCTGAAGGAGCATATGAACCTTGCTTAAAAGCTGTAAGTGCTACAGGGGCAGTAACAGTAACAATCAAAATGAGACAAGAATACTACATGAAAGTGTATTAACCTTTATTACTTCGTTCAAATTTTTCAGTTTAGAATATTAAGTTCCTGAAAAACAGAAGGTGCAGAGGCAGCTTTGCTAATAAAAAGACTAACTTGACTTAGGCCTGGTGTTCAGAATAAAGAAAGTCACAACAGATGAGGTTTTTGCACTCATTTAGATGAACGTTTGATTCTGTCTTGTACTCTACTTTCTGTTGCTAATTAATTACAACATTTACATCATCTTGAAATTCAAAAAGCAGGTACATTTACTGAGATCACCTTTCAAGCAGATATAAAAATAACCAAACTAGACTGGCAGAGAAGAAGCAGCATCCAGGGACATCCACTGTGGTTACTCTAGTCTTCCCTTGCACTGTCTACCCTGGTTCAGAGCAGTGCAAGAGGACTGAGAGAAAAGCTCAGGCATCATTTTGACAGCCACCTGTGGGGGATTCAAGGGTCATACATATCCCAGTTTTCATTTCCAGAAGGACTTTAAAGTTCTTAGGTCATCTAAGATTGAATGTTTAAAACAGACTGAGCCTAAGTCACTACAGAAGAACATCATTAGAAGTGTTTTCTACCTTTACATCTAAGAGTCTTAGGTTCCAGGACTGTTCCACCAGGTTTTCAGCAGCTCTCAGAAGCCTAGGAACAGAAGATATCTCTAGCCACCACTACGGACAGAAAGATCTTCTCCTCTCAAGACTTACAGCTTCCATGTGAGAGAAAGTTTGAAGTGATATCCACAACTTGAGGGAACCTCAACCTTCAAAATAGGTCAACAGCAACATGGATGCAAGCAGTGGGAACCTGACCTTATGTCATGGGAGCATCCTGTTATGCCTGGTGACTTTTGAGTATAGAAATCAAGTTGCCCTGGGTATCCAGCAGCCCACAGAGAGAATCCACTTACTTTGCAGGCTGCCTATCTGGCTATGTCCTCTGAAAACCCAGTATCTTTGGTCCTGAGAATCAGCCTCCCATTCAGCCTCTGCCCTGTGGGAGAGAGGCCACCTCCAGATCTCATACATCTGACAGACAAAACAAAGGAAGCTGAAAGACTCACTGGGTTTGAATATATACATAATAAAATTAAAACTAAAAAAACCCAGAAAAACAACCAAGATGCAAAATTCAAATGTTGGATGTGAAAAGTAGCTAAACTCCATAATACTCAATCCAGAATGCTATGAAACCTCTGGCAGTTTTTTCCAAGGGAAAGGGACTATTCATCGGCATTTCCTTTAATTTCTGCTCCTAGGAAAAAGAAAGAGTCATTTGGCTTCCCTAGCTATCCAGCTCCTCTCAAGTCCTATAACAATGAGCTCTAAGAGAAATAAGCTCTAAGAATTCAGCTCTCTCTCCTCCTGAAAACCATGTATTTATCTATGCTTTATACCTGATGCTGACAAAATGATTGAGAATGATTGGCCCATTGAGTGGGCTCAAATCTGCTTCCCCAGCTTGACTGAATGGGCAATATCTTAAATGTTAACAACGACAGGGAAACAACCTATCTTGATTAGCTGTGACTGGGCAGAGAGGTCACCTGGGCTTTTCTAATGGTGGATACAAATTCTATATATGCTGATTATTCATGGAAAGCAATATATTCATTTGCAGGTGTTTTGCACAAGGCGATGCCAGTGAAAATTGTCCTATTAAAAGCTTCTTGAAAGCAGAAAGCACCCAGCTGCTTTCAGAACATCAAACAGTATTCAGCTAAACAAAAACCCTGTAAAATGACTGGTACAATCAATATCCTCATCACCATAGCTGCCTAGAAGCATCTAGCTTGGAGATGATCCACTTATGCCAAGCATGCTCAATACAGTACAAAAAAAACTTGGTTCCTGACTCAGAAGTCTCGTCTTAAGTGGTGCTCCCAGTCTTCCTCTTGTTGTGTTGTGGCTCTTAAATCTCCTTGATAGAAAGAGCTGATTGAATTCTGTTTCTCAATGAAAAAATAGCTGGCATTGGATGGAAATTCAATACAGGCTGTTCTTCCTCTCTGTTTTTATGTAAGAGGACACCATTCAGAATCACAATGCTAAGATCTTAAAGACTTAAACACTCAAACCCAATGTGGCTTGTGTGGGAGCACCATAATATTTGTGTGGGATATCCCATAAAAGCTTGCTCTGAAGTGTGATGCCAAAAACTGGTTAAAAATCAGGCAAGTTGTATGGGAATGATGGCAAAGAAATCCTCCTTCAAACCACTCATTTCTCTTTGGCCACCCTACCCTAGGGCTGGTGACCTCCACTCCTGAAAAATCTGCCATTGGAGACAAGCTCATTTCCCACTGAAGGCAGCAAGGTCTTCTACATCCCTTCACAACCAGCATGTGCCCATCACCCAACCCTCCCTCCCTCCCTTCCACTGGGCACACCATGCAGAGCACCCCTTGAAGTGAACAGAAGTTTTGCTAAATTATGATCTGCAGGTTCAAGCCCTGCGTGCTGTAAATAATTAGCCTTAAAAACATCCCCATGACAAAATTCACTGCCCGAGGACTTGTAAATGAGCACAGTAAAAATAATTCTCTTGCTGTCTGTAAAATGTGTTTCTTATTAGAGAACACTCCTGACCCCAAGAGTGCCCACACTGTATTTCTCTCTGCCTCTCACTCCTAACACGCATGCGCACACGTGCACACACACTTTGTTAATTTCTAAAGCTGGCAGCTGTAGCAGTAACAGCAGTTGTAGACCATTTTGAGTATTTATTCATCCTCCATATGTTGGGAAAATCTTTGGGGGTTCAAAATGAGATCCTTTGCCCTTGTAGAAAGAAGAATAAATATATATAAAAGAATGTTATAAATTTGGCAAATATCACATCGCAACATCAATCCAGACCCTCATCAGAGCGAAGCAAATAACAATGTGCAGATTTCATTAAAAGTACAAAAATGAAAAAACTGTTTCCCACAACTGAGGAACTTAAAGTCAAAAATAAGCAAGCCTGAACCCTAGCTTTGCCTGCAGTAATGAGCTGTTCATCCCACGGCGGAGTGCAGATGACTGTTTGCTTCACCCTGCATTGCACTCCTTTCTCTGAGAGCTGTCAGTTAAAAAATTGTGCTGAACAAAAAAGAAAACACTTTCTTCAGTAGCCAATGAATCCTGATCCTCCCTCTGCCCTGGCTTTACATGTTCTCTAAAGCAAAAACAACATTTTTATGGATGAATGCTTTTCCATGCAAGGTGCCTTCTGTTCAGTTTCTCACCACACAATGGCTGCTCAGTTTCCACAAAGATGCAACATCACTTGATCTTAATGATTCCTGATCAGAACTAAAGGCAATTTATCAGCACAATTGGACACATAACAAACATATGTAAGTGACCGTGTTCTGGGTGCAGTGAGAATCACAGCCATCAGCACCACAGCTGAAAGCATTTTTTGAGGAGAAAGAAAATTCTTTTTGGTGTCATTGAGCTTGTAATCACTGAGATCAGGCATAAGAGGGAGTCGTGGTCACATAACAGACCAATTCAGAGTTTAATTCCATTCTTTTTACTCTTAGCTGAGGATAGCATGAGATCAGAATTTCCCCAAATGAAAATATGGAATAAATATTGGTTCCACTGAGGCTGCTCTGATTTATGCTGAAGGAAACAAAACACTGTCTGGCCTTAGGGGCTTAAGCTTTTAAAAAGCATTTATTAGAATGCAGCCACAGGAGTTTAAAAAAGGAGTCAAGTTCCCTGCTCTTGATAGTTGCAATCCAAACAAGAAGTTCTGCGTTTGATACTGAATGCATAGCATGAGCTTTCAGACACATGCTCTAAAAGATTCAGATTAGGTACTCACAGTGATTCCTTCTGGTCTTAAAATATCTAACATATATGACCAAAGTAGGTAAACCAAGGGAAATGTTTCATGAAAGATTCTTTGCTTAGTTCCTTGTATTCCTTTCTACTTCCTATTTGTTCATTTTGTCAGTGCTGTACTTCGAGTGAAATGAAATGTTCTTCAGCTCTTGAAAGAAATATCACTAATGCATGACTCTTACTAATAATTCCCAGCAGAACTCCTTGGTGGATAATGGTTATTTATCAAATTTGACATTGATCTGCATTTTCAACACTTGCATCAATGTGATCTCTGCAGAAACTGGCACCTTTATGTTGCCTTTGGAGCTGGAGGGTGTTTAGAATCATTCTTCAGACCCTGTAAACCAAGATCCTTATCCCAAAAGAGGATTTCACACAGAACTTTGATCGTGCATTTGAATCAGTTATATTAAACCTGAACATATTTCAACCAGTCAGACAAGTTTAAATTCTAGTGGAGCCAAAACATTTTCAGCCATATAACAACCAGGTTTTAGTGCTAATAAATGTCCTTTTCCTCCTGTCTACAGTATGTCACTATGAAATGAAATTGCTCCCAAAGAATGCTAACAGAGACACACAATACACTTTACCTCCTTGGACTCCTACAGTTGTGCAGCAAGAGTGATTCAGGGCTGCATTCCAATCTCTGGTGCTTATAAAGTAATTTTCCTTTGTCCTCAAGACCACACTTGCCTCTCTGATGAGGTCAGAGACATGACTGGGATGGAGGGGCTTATGAGTGCAGACCTCATTTCCATCATAGATGGAACTGGTAATTCTAGGCAGGTTGTGTCCCCAGAGGGCCAAAATCAAAGAGGGAGTCTAAAATATTGTAACATCTATATTTAATAGCTTCTTTCAGCTCCTTCTATCGTTACAAGCACAGTCACTCCAACTTTGTTTAAACCTGAGCTCACTTCCTACCATGGAAACACATGAGTCACCTTTACAGGAGTTTGTTTGCTTGCATCCCTTCCCATACATATGCCAATAGCTCACACCAAGCACAGAGCAAAAACCAGCTAGCAAGATGGTGCAGAAAGTTGCAAATTAGGAGATCTATTCAGAAGAATTTGCACCAAAGCAGATCCTCAACTGTATTGGCTGAGGATAAATGGATCTACAAGAAGGAATCTAAACCAGAATGTGTCACTACTGTACTGAATGTAGCCAAAATTTATTTCCCAATTTAATGACTGTAGCCTGATGTAGTAAGACCATATTACCTCACAGTGAATTAATTAGTTTGGCTGAGCTTGAACCCATGGAACCCCTTGGTGAGCTGTCAGGAGTGTTGCCACAGATATATTATCCTTTGTAACCCTATTAATGGAGAGTAAACAGAGAGTAAACTATAATGTCTCAGAACAAGGCTGTAAATGCAGATGAAAAATCCCCTTGTATCCACTAAATGCATGCAAGCAAATTCTACTAATAAGACTATATAAGCTTCCAGGTGCAAATTCCCAGTAAAATATACTCCAGTTTCTGAAACATTCATTTTAATAATTGAAATCTTCCATGCTCAGTTATTTACCCAAAATCATTTGAAAGTTTGACCAAAATGTTCAAACAGCTTCTAGAGCACAAGGGTAATGAACAGCTTCTACAAAGGTATCTTTGGTATTAAAATAGGGTAGTAAGGGGAAATTGTTTAAAATTTTTTTACATCCAAATGCAGTAAAAGTTTGCACCAAAATAACTAATGGAAATAATTAAAACTTTTCCTTGAACATCTGTATTACAGATCCTACATTTGTTGTCCTCTCCTCCAGTCAGGCTCTGAGACATATGGGAAAAACAAAGTTAAACCAGTTATATTAAAAAAGCCATGAAACATAATTGTTTATAGGCATGTAGCCAGTATCCACCTGCCTTAACTTGGAGCAGCACTAAGCTCCCAGATAAGAATGTGAACCATGATCAAGTACAGTAGAGGTCACAGACAGCTTTGGGGGAAAAGGAAATCCAGCATTTTCCCTCCTGTTTAAATCTTCAAATAAAATAACATGGCTCCAAACTGGGGAGGTGACTCTTTTCACTGGGGTTGGCTCAGGTCACTGTGGAATTCAAGATCATCTGAAGGTAATAGGCAACATGAACAATCCCAGGACTCTGGCTGGATGCAGATGCTGATTCATCCCTTGGCAATGAATGTCCACAGAGACTACAAGCAGCAGGGAAGCAGAGGAAGCAATACAGGGAGAATTATAAGATACTTAAACATTCAACATAGTTAGCCAGAGGATGTTATATTGATCTTGATGTCATGAAGTTCTAATTAGCTATTTCACATGTCACAGTGAGAGCTATGGATTCAGGCAGACACATTCTCAGCAATATATTATTACACATCTTATGATTTTGCCCTGAGGGGGAAAGGAACTTGACTGTAACTTCAGAACCACAGTGTACATATATATACCATGCAGTTGCCTTTGTGTCATCTCCTGTTCCTGCTGTATCACCTTACTACTGAGGGCAGGAAGTTCCTTTTAGGAATCACAGCAGTCACACTAAGACATAGAATCACAGAATTTTAGGGGTTGACATGGACCTTACAGATCACCCCCTGGCAGGGACACCTCCCACCAGAGCAGGTTGCTCAAAGCTTCATCCAACCTGGCTGTGCACACTGCCAGGGTTGGGGCAGCCACAGCCTCCCTGGGCAACCTGTGCCAGTGTCTCACCACCCGCACAGCATTCCAGTGCCACCCTCACAGGAAAAGCTTTTTCTGAATTTCTAGCTTAAACTTCCCCTCCTTAAGTTTGAATCTGTTACTCCTTTTTCTATCACTGCGGTACCTAACACAGAGTCCCTCTCCTGCTCCCTTGTAGGCCCCTTCAGATACAAATAGGCTACTATGAGGTCTCCATGCAGTGAATTTCTAGCTTAAACTTCCCCTCCTTAAGTTTGAATCTGTTACTCCTTTTTCTATCACTGCGGTACCTAACACAGAGTCCCTCTCCTGCTCCCTTGTAGGCCCCTTCAGATACAAATAGGCTACTATGAGGTCTCCATGCAGCCTTCTCTTCTCCAGGCTGAACAACCCCAACCTTCTCAGCCTGTTGTCATAGGGGAGATGCTCCAGTCCTCTCACCAACTTCATGGCCTCCTCTGGACTTGCTCCAACAGAGGAGGGCATCAGCAAGAGTTAAGATGAACATAGGCAGCAGTCAAAAGTAGTTCTTGAAAGTGGTTTATTGGCCATTTTAGCCCTTGATAAAAAACTTATAAGGATGGAGAAATCTCATACCCATTATTTCCTACTGACTTTATATATAAGATTTCTCCAAGTGCTTTAATGGTCTCTTTCCTATTGGGACAGGAGTAGGCAGAGGCTAAAATTCCAGTCCAGATTTATGGCATGTGAAATAGGAGTTTTGCAACACTGAGACACAGAGATCTTCTGCATCCTAGTCCTCTAAACTAGTCTCACTTTCTTTCTGACACAACCTTAGGTAAGAGAGCTGTAAACAAGAACAGCATGGCCGCTGTTACTGTGGTGTGTTTTAATGCAAACCTTTTTCTTCAGAAATTTGCAATTAAACAACCTTTTTAGAAAATGTCTCATGCTTTACAATTTTCTTTTCTTCAAAGGCTTGTAATTTAACAAATCTAAACTGTTCACCAAAATTTATTGATTGAAGAAGTTGGTAGAAAGAGACAGGTATGAAGGAGACAGGTAGTAATTCATAGTGTCTGGGGGCAGGGAGCTATTTTCTGCCAGAAACTGTTCAACTTTCAGAAACAAATGCATTTTGAATTTTCAGTGTTGAGGCACATTTCTGAAAACAAAAGTTTCCATGGTGGAAAAGAGACTTTTTTGTTTTTACCAGCCATACATGATTCATCAGTTCAGTTGTGTGTTAGATGAATCAACAACCTGAAGTTCACTGTGCTATTAATTAGCCAGAGTAAGGGGGGAAGGCTGACCTAAACAAAACACCAACATATATAACACAAAATATGTGTGGAACAGGCCAGGGCACTGTATATAAGCAGGGTGTAATAGAAAAAGGAAAGGTCTATGACAAGATCTCTCCAGTTTGGCAGAATAATAAGATATTATTGGGCAGGTCTCATGGCAGTGGATTGAGTAGGTAGATAATTCACATCCAGAAGCTCATGCAGCACGGAACAAGCCAGTAAATCCTGCCAACAGTTTGTATAGCCATTAGTTCAGGGGAACCACAAAGGCACTTTGCCTGCTTGCAGGGCAGAGCTGGACAGACTTCATGAGAGATGGTATCTCTGAACCCGCCGCCTCGTAAATCACCCATGTTATCCAAAGTACTTTCCCATTCTTTGGAAATATCTAACTTTTCATCTCTTCCCATTTTGTTAAGATGAAAAAAACTGCCTTTACATATTCTGATCTCTTGAATAACCAAGAGAGTAACACAAGCATGTTTCACTGAAATGCTTGCTGACCATTTTTAAATGAAAGAATTTCAGTGGGGAAAGGTACCTTAGTTAGGTCTGGAGTAGAACATATCCTAAGAGGTGATGGGGTCCAGAATCTGGATCTGAATCTCTGAGATTCTACAAACAAAATTCTATTCTCTAGGAAAAGATAATTTTCCAGAAAACTTCGTTTCAAATTTCCCCATCAAGAAAAAATGGCTTCCCTGTAGCAAAATTAGAAAAGAAAATTGGACACAGTCAGGGGAAGGGTGAGAAAACAAAGACTCGCTTTGTTCCCCATCCTCTGACTGTCCTTAAGCTCTTGTCAGTTGAAAACCAGCTAATGTTGTTTTTTTTTTATTCTAACTCTGCCAGTTGGAACAGAACAGTGGAACTATGTGCAAGCATTACTTTCTGAGCAGAAGTAACACTTCCACATGGAAATGAAATTACTTAAAAAAAAGAAAAAAAAACTGTTCAAGAGAAACAAAACCTGCAATTACACCCTATTTCATTCTGGTGAAAAAAACCTTCATCTTTGACAGAAAGCTTTTACTTTAATTTGAAAGGTTTTCTAACCAGCTCTGCCTACAGAAGATGTTTTAAAGATCTGTTTCACAAATCAGCGCGAGCCTTGCTAGGGCTCATCAGTGAGGCACGCATTATTTTGTCCAAAGCTATTACCCTTGTCCAAAGCTATTACCCTTATCCAGAGCTTTCTGCCTCAGCTCTCAAGCTGATCAGCTTGCAGCTGCCTCATTTTATACTTGAATGCCTCATTTACACCAATGAAAACATGTGAGAGCCATTTGTGTTGGCTCACACCATATTCTGCTCTGCAGAAAGAACCGAGGGCAATTTCACTACAGGCACAACAATGGCCACTGTGCCTGCAAGCCCCATGGCAGCTCCTGCCTGCCTTATTTACAGCCCCACACGAGCTCTGCTGCTGCTCCAGGAGGGAAGACCACCCTTCCCATTGGGGCTGTTTTGCTCTCATTGTTTTGGTCTCTCCAGCAGGAGATCAGGGGCAGATCAAACACCCAGGATCCTCCTTCTGAACAGAGAAAGGGCAGGAATCACCACAAAGTCACTCTCCTGTTATGATCTGGATGGGAAACAGAATCTGGGTATTTTCTCTGTAGTTATAAAAAGTTGGAAGCACAAAGCATAAGGATATAAGAGGACAAGTTTGTGCAACCACAGGCTTCCGGTTAAGTGACGAATTCCCAGTGGAGCAAAAATGCCAGTTTAATTGCCCTAGCCTAAGACCAGATGCCACCTAAACAAAGTCATGGCAGTGAAAAACTGGTTCCAAAGTGTTAAGGAGCTCTTTACTACCTAGGAGTCAGTAGCAGGCCAGGGAGGTCCTGTCTAGTATCCCTAAATTAATCCACCTATACCCACAGGCTACACAAAAGGCTCAGCTTTAAAGATCTCCATTTCTAGCCATGTTGGAGAAGTACCGTGGGCTTGTTACCTTCTTCCCCTCTCTGCTCTGATGTTTGCAAGCCCTCAAGCCTTCCTGTGTGACAGGGCTGGAAAGGAAGACACCGTACTGCAGCCTGAAACAGCTCCATACACCAGCCTTTATCCTTCTTGGTTTTCCCTTTGGCACAAGAAGTCACATTACAATTACCAACTAGTTGAGACAAAGATGCAGGAAACACCTAAGGAAAAGATCTGATTCTTCTTTTCTTTTTTTTTTTTGAGGGGGAGGAGGAGGAGGAGGATAGTGAAATTGCCCATTTGCAGAGAATATTTTCTAAAATGTCCCATGTATAATCTATCTTCTTTCATAGCTGACCTGCTAGGTAACTCTCTTAGGAATGTAAATTCCTTAAGTCAAGAATCTGTGGTTGCTACCTGTGTTTAGACTTATTTTTAGAGGAAACTAAATGGCAGGAACATCCTGGATGGATGCACCAGTGATCTGATTTCATTTCTTCCCTGTGGTGTAAGTCTGATTATTAAACATGTCATTACCCTCTGGAACTCATTTCCACAGGAGCCTCAGGAGTGGGAGTCAGGAGCCAACAACTACACACACATACAAATGTAGGGTACAACCGCAGACTAGTTGAAAATCACTTCAAAATGCAGAAAAGATATAAGCCTGAGTCTACTTTGGGGAATTATTCAAGCACCATGTAATACAAATCAGAATAATCCTGCATCCCCTGGTAATTTTTTTCCATTACTGTCCACTGAGAATTCTTCTGTCATTTCGTGTCTTTTTTTTCACAGCATTTCATACTGGTCACTACCAGAAAGATGAGTTGGAGCAAACTTTTTCACATAACTTATAAAAAATCCCTATTTCCCATCTATTTGCGTAAAAGCCATGAGTAGCCCTAAAAGAAGATGCTGACACCACTGACAGATGAGTTTTTGTGAGCTCAGCTCTGTCTATGACCAGAGAATCAGAGTTTAAATTGTTTCAGCCTCAATTCATGCACATAGGTAAGAGTTTAAGAAGAAAAGCCCATGTGCTTCAATTTCTGCTAGGCTTGCCACTTTACAAAAGCCTTTGGGCAAGGAGAAACATGTTGGTTCACAAAGAATGAGAGGGCTCTTTCCACCTGCCACTTTGTAATTCTACAAGAAAGCAGAGGGGATCAGCCAAGTGACCAGTCAGATATTGAGGAAGGTGAGTTCATGGTGGTAGCACTACTACTAACTCCTCTCAGCCCCTCCACTTTCACTTCAGTATCAGCCTTTCCTGGCACTTGCACTGTGGCCTTCCCATACCAAACAAAATGAAGACCTGATTCTTCACTGAAAACCATATTGGTACCCTGTGATAATGGCAAAAAACCAAAAGATCAATTTTAAGACAACAATCTAGATGCACAGAGAAATGCTATTGAACAGCTGATATCAGGTGATTCTAGAGATGATGTAGAATGAGAAACCATCTTTTGAGGGCTGCTGATGGTGAATTTGGTAAAGACAAGCAAGATCTCTCTCTGGTGTTTGAAAGGACCCAGGAAAATAGGAATAGTAAAGGGTGTCTCAACAGAAGGAAAAGAGTGATGACATCCAGCTGAACAAAGCATCCACATTCATGCTTGAATGAAATCCCAGATCTAAATATTGCCTAATTTTGGAGGCCACTTCCCAAAGATCTGTGCCTCACAAGCACCCACTCTAAAGATGGTGAACCAAAACTTATGCCTGAGTTTCCCATGCAATGGGGTGGCCAGATTGAAATGCCAGACTCAGATTCTAAGCTTGATCCTCTTCCACAGATTAGATCCCTTAGGGAAAACCAGAGGCTCAGCTTGGTTGCTTATCTCAACATCTGTACATTGCACAGTGGCCTAGAAATCACAGCAAGCTTGGTTCTGTGGCACTGCAAGAATTCTGCTAGAGTTAACACTGGAAAGCACCCAGAAATGGCCAGAAACCAAAACCACAAAGGGCCTGCTGCAAGTCTCACAAACTTTGGTTTTGCACAGGGCTAATAGCATCAGCATCACTGAAGCTATGCATGATTTGTTGTCTGTAAGTGAGAACAGAAGCTGGCTGTCTCTGCAGAGAAGCTAAATCCCTTTAATTATTAAAACATATCCTACTGCTGTTGAAAATCCCACTGCTGTTGGAAAAAATACACTAATAATAAATGTATGCTATACATCAAAGGCCTCTCCTGTAAATAAAGTATTCAATTTTTTTTCTTTTTTTATAAAAAAAAAAAATGGCCTAGGGACTAAATGGCTGTTTGATCTGTTATCTTAGAAACATTTTGGAGTGGCAGATTTATCTGCTGTTTACATTTTCCCTCCTAGTATAGTAATGAATAATTCTTGTTGATAATGGGAAATGATTTAATATAAATGGTTGGAGGGTCCTCTTCTGAAGTCAGAGGGAGATTTGGCTGGGCAGGAAAGGCAGTGTTGGAGTGGAGGGCAGTAAAACCCAGAGAGGCATTCCTCCAGTCCCACATGCATTTCACAGAATGCCCATTGCCCCATCCTGGCCCTCAGACATGAATAAAGTTGGAGCCTCATTTCCAACATGTACAATCATTTGCTTGTGAAATGGCAACTGTGCAGTTAACTTTTACTTACATATGTTAGAAATTCATGGCTTATTTCCAAAGGAGCCTATGTCCCATTACCAGCATAAATACCAGGGCTGAGTATTTGCTCTTGCTCTGGTGAAAACCTGCCTAGGCTTAGAACTGCACAGAGGATTAGGCAGAAGCAGCTGGGGTTCCTGACTCCCCTCACAGCCAGTCATATAGGCAGCATTTCTGGCACACAGAATGCAGACAAGTCTCCTGTCCCCAGAGTCAAGCTCAAGCACATGGATGAACACAATTTGGCTGCAGAGACTGGAGAGGAGAGATGCTGAGCACTCAGCCTGCAGCAGTAGGGCCTTTGCCATCCAAACTGCACCAATAATCTGGACTCTGCAGGGGAGACAGAAAATAAAAAGTGCCACTTTTACTAGCTGTATCTGTCTTACCATGTCCTTGCATGCTGTGCAGGCAGCAGACAGGCAGATTTTTGTCCCCACGTGCCACCATGGATTTGCACACTTCATACCATTGCTTGCCCTGCTGAAAGCAGGGTCCACTCCTGCCCTATAGGAGGAACCACTGGCATGGCTCATAGCCCCTGGTGCCTCTGTGTGCTGCACCTCCCCACTCCATCCCTGGAGTCCCAGGCACAGAGCCAGGGTCCCACCTTGCCTCTTGCAGCGCACCACGGAGACCTGGCCAGGGCTGCATTTATGCAATGCTTCATAAGCAAGACTGTCTAAACAAGCAATGTCAGCACAACATCTGCTACCCAGCCCTACCCATTGTTTTCAAGGAGAGCTTCAATCAGCAGTTCTCTCCACCCAAATTCAAATTAATGCAAGGATATTGAGTGCACATTTCTGCTTGGGCCACGTTTTACACTGCAAAGTTGCAGGGAAGAATTATAGACCCTCAGGGGTGTAGAGGAGAAATATGTTCTTAGACATCCCATGAGCCTTAAGCTCTACACTTTCTTGCTGGCTTCCAACCCATTCAGCTCCTCTCAACACAGTGAAGGGCATTGTCCAAGGTGCCATCCCTCCTCCACCCTCCCAGCCCACTGATGAAAATTTCACAGAATCACAGAATATTCAGGGTTGGATATCATTTTAGGGCACCATCCCCTAGCCAGGAACTTCTGGAGTGCTCTGAGTTTTAGTCTCTGCTTCTTCTACACTCACAGGACATGTCCCTAATGCATCTTTTCAGTAGAGTTTGCCAGGAAGATCTCTAGCCATCATAAAATGCATGGCTCTGTCCTTGTCTGCTCCATCCCTTTGCCATGCTGGACTGGCACAAAGGGAATGGATCTGGTAAGAGGACTCCCTCTGTTTGAGTGCTGCATGACCCTCACCCCACCTGAGATGAATGAACTTGAAAAAACTATGAACTATGAACACATAGACTATAGAAAAAGCAAGTGGAAATGATAAATTAGTTCTCCAATTTCCCATCTAGCTATATCAGGCACTAAGGTAGGGCAGGAGTTCTCCTTAAGTAAGCTACTTGAAAGCAAAGTGTCATACCTGAAGCACCTATCAAGGGTCTACAGAGAGCCAGAGGAGGGCACAAGCACTTCCTCTGCAGTCTATTCAGGTAATTGACAGCTGAGCAGCTCTGACAGGATCTTTCTGAAGATGCTGTCTTTTTCTTGACTCGTAGACTCAGTGACTAGATTTGAACCATGGACTGAAGTTGGGGGAAAAATAAAGAAGCACACATTGCAGTGTGAGCCTTGCTGAGCAAAGCTACCAGCTGTGGGCAGTACAAGCCTGGAAAGAAATCCTATACAAGGTTTCAAGCATCCTTAATGTAGCCTCTCAAACCATGTCCAGATATAAATGTTCTCCACTTAAGCCTTTCCACTTCACACTACAGTTGTTACTTACAAAAATCTGTTGCTCCCTACCTGATCAGATCTGCAGATGAGGAGACCCTCCTGTGTGCCTCTGCCAAGTGTTCGTACAGTTCCTTTCCCTGAACTTTCAAGTCATTCAGGCAACTCTTAAATCAATCTATAATAAATCCAGTTTTGGTTGGCAGGGCTTTGCAAGTGCTCTGTGAGCTTTCCTGATACCCATGGGGTTGAACTGAAAGAAAACCCACAATCTGAGGAGAAGAAACAAATGCAGAGATTGCTTTAGGGTAGCTGTGAGAGCAGGATCTATTTTGGGAGTAGTTCAATGAGAAATTTGTTTATGAGACTCTAGAGAGGAATAGAAATTATGTGCTATAAACTAAAATAGGTCCTTTACCATCTTTTTAAATGCTGTGTACTCAAAGACTGTGTGGAAACACATGCAATCCTTGGAGAGAAACCACAGGAACAAGAGCAAAAAGAAAAATAGAGCTCTGCCTGCCCACCCACCCCTGTAACAATATCCCTCTGTGAGATACCTGACATCCCAGGGCAATGGATAGGAGATTGTCTAAATGGTCAGAGTAAGAACCTTCGTGGTGCAAATACTGCTGTGGGTTAAAATACAGACCTACAGGGTGGAATTTCAACCAGAGGCAGTTGATGCCTTGCCATCCTGGCTTCCATGATTCCCAAGGTGTCTGGGGCCAGTTGCCTTCAATCCTATGAGGTGCATGCAGGGGCAGCTGCCTGGCTCTGTCTTTGGATGATCAGGCTACTAGCTCTTTTGGCAGGCAGACTGTGCAATGATTTGTGATGCCAAATATTCACTAGAGAGAACACAGTGAGGTCTTCATGACAGAACCAGTGGCTGAAAGTTTCACTGAGGTTTTCATAGTGGCTGGATTTTTAGCTTTGTTACTGCACAGAAAGCAACAAACTGGCAGCTCAAAGTACACACTCACATCAAGTACTTCACATTTACATATTCTGCTCCATATTATTGAGGTTAAAGAGACCCCAGCGCTAAGCAATGCATCACATGTCTCCCTCTTATTCTAGACCAGACCATATCTTCAAAGGATCTTCACAGCTTCTGGTAAAATTATGTTAAATATGTTGGACCCCAAAAAGAGGTAACTTTTTAAAAATATTCTAATGACAATTTTTTAAATGAAAGATCTCATTTTGAAAATGCTGAAACATTTCTTGTTGAATGCTTTAATTACATTTAGGTCAGAGTTTGTCTTCATAATGGAAATTTCATTTAAGAGGACCTACACTTAAAATTTAAAAAAAGGTGAAAATATGGGCAAACTAACTCATGACCAACACTGCTGCAGCTAGATCTGAATTTTGATGGAATTAAAATATATAATTTTTTCCCCGTGTATCTGTTTACTACACTCAATAATTGCTTAGCTCAGTAATGACATCTGAAAAAAAACCCACTTGCTGCTATCCTTCAGCTATCAGTGAGATTTGTTCTCTAGTCACAGATGCTTCACAGAGTGAGGTCACAGCAGCCCCTTGTGAAGACCCGAGGATGTTACAGCTCAGTGCTCTCACAATATACCACACACAATCCTCTATCTTTTCCATCCCTCCTTTCCCCAAGAGTAACACAGCTATGGGAGGAAAATACACCGAATACTGCAGATATGCAGAATACTGTGAAGGCCCTGATGGAATAGTGGAGTGGTCTCCAGTTATAATAAACTTTCCTTTCCATAGCACCAGTTATATCAATGACTATGGCTCAGGAAGAACAGGAGCTGGACACCCTCCAAATCTGTTGAACAGATCACCAAAATGCTGATTACAATGGAGAGGGCTCCTCATGGCCTCTGCTTC
>NW_008671289.1:185993-193569 GCF_000695815.1 Acanthisitta chloris
ACAGAAGGGTCTTACAGTCCCAGAACTAGAGGAGTTTGCACTCTGAGGTCCTTCTTCAGGCCCATCAATTACCCTTCATTAAAAGGGCGATGATTCTCCACAAAATCTGATCTGCGTCTTGAGAAAAGCAGAGCTGCAGCAGTTCACTCCAGAATACGTTTCCACTCTGCTGTTTTCACTCAACCCTACAGCACCAAACATGAAATAATTGTGCTAGTGAGTTAGCTAGCCCAGGAGCAGGCATTCTGGAGACTATTCCTGCCTAGGCACTGGCAAGAAATGTGTCTCTATTAAGATTAAGGCAATCTTTGTGTGCAAGTAGTCAGCCAGCTTGATTCTCAGATTCCAGCTCGGAACAGGACAGGTGGCTGGAAAGTGGTATACTTCCTTCCCTGGAAAGGGGGCACATGTGATTTTGGCTTTCTGTGCAGCAGTAACCAATGCATGGTTTTGCTGCCTCACTTTTCAAACCAGAATCACACTTAATCAGCAGACACTCAAGCCTGGGAACAGGAAACTAACGGAAAGCAACCCTGATATCCTAATTATGGTATGCTGCCTCTCCAAGCTGGAATAGCCGAGAAGGGTCCTGCAGGAAGACCAGCTACCCCATACACAGGGAGCTTGTCAGAAAGAGTCAGCCAGTCCTGGGGCCTGCCCAGTCTTGCTGTCATTCCCTGGCTATATTACAGAAGGCAGTCTCTGTCTGCTCCTCTGTGCGCGCTCTGTGCTGGCCTTCTGGCAAGTTACCAGTTGAAGTCATGGTGGGAAAGCCAGAAATTCTCCCTTTCCATCTACATTTCCCTTTTAGTTTCTCATGCTCTCCAGACAGTCACTCCTACAGCTTTCCTTCCCTCTTGCCCCGACCTGCACAACACCCCAGCGAGGTGGTGACGGCGTTCTGCCAGACATGTTGAACCTGAAAGTGTCCCCATCTTGCCCGGCAATCACCCAGGGAGGGAAGCAGCATTTATCAGCACTCCATCAGCTGCTGCCAGACACTCTTGCCATTAAGATGTCAAAACAGGTTTCTCTCTGGAAATCCAACAGCCCTGCAGACTTACCCTTGCCGGCAGCAGCCCCAGTTGGACATCTGTTCCCTTTCAACCTCACACATGCACTTAAAATGCCGGTACTGTCCACTTCTTTGGGGGATTAGGCTCCTATTAAAGCTGCCTTCCACATGATTCATTGTTATCTCCTGGTGTTGATCTGATTTATGGATTGGCCTGTGTTAATTAAGGTCATAAAATTGGGAGTAGGAAAGTAGGCTTCCAGCACTGCAATGCTGTTTAATGTTGGGTCATTTTCCAGCGCCTGTGTTATTTTGCAGGGATGGGAGATAGTACAGCTGATGTCCTGTGGTCAGAAATGAGATTTCACTGGGATGAGCCCTTGCTTCCCTTTCAGACTTGGGAGAGGAGACAAGTCACTGGGAAAGTGAAACCATCTCTGCTCAGCACTGATTCATAGACTAATGAACTCATAGTCCAAACTGTTACTACTCAGATTAGGCTTGTGTCTGCAGCTGCATCTGAGACTGCAGCTCCATTCTGCTAGGCACCACACAAGCATTTTGAAAAGATGATCCCTGCCCGTGAAATCTTGCTGAGCACTCAGCCTATGGGCACATTGCAGACTTTTCTGTGACTGCAGAAAAACAGGGACAAGCCTGAGCCCATGCTGTTCAGCTCAGGAATCACCAGCAACATAACACTGGCCAAAAGCTGCTCTCTGAAGGTTGCTGCTGTGCTCCCAGGTCACAAGGATCTCACAACTGCAGAGGCAGGTCTGTTACTCCTTCCTGAGCTGCAATGGTTCAAGCTAGGTCAAGCACCTAAACCACTGTATGGATTAGAAGGTGTGCTGTCACCAAAGCAGCACTCAGATGTGCAGTCACTAGCCACTACACCCAAGGTCACAGTACAAGTTCACAGAAAAGTGAGAGCCCAAACGGGTGCAGCCACCACACTTCTTCAGCCTCTTTGGCCACTTCCCACTGGGCCTGTATGTCAGTCCAGCTGCAGGGATGTTGTCCTGCCATTGCAACATACAACATATTTTCACACTTAACTTTAGGGCTTTGGTTTGGGCTTAGGTTTTTGGATTTGGGAAGTTTTGGTGAAAAAATCTTCGAAGTCCAGAGACTGTTATCAATATAAAAATTACTGATGAGATTCACCTCTGATACAGTAGAACAGACCTGGTTGATGCACATTTAGCCTCATGTTCTATGAATTAGGCAGATAAATGCACACAAACCCAGTGCTACCTGTTTATACTTGCAAGCTGCTACGCTTTGTTTCACTAATTTGTTACAATTTGTAACCTTTTAATTTCACAACCTTCACTTTCACTACAATACACTTGCACCCCTTGGTAGAGGCAGGGTTACCTTTGGCATATGAGTCTTACTTGGCTGGAAAGGGTGATTTCTTTCTCTGTTTCCTCTTCCAGACATTACATTGCAAGATTCCCATGAACTGGCTCAATAATTCACTTGTAGTGGTCATTTTAGCAATCAGGGACTTTAGAAGTATATGCTTATTACACTTTTATTTTTACATCAACATTGTTCACTGCTATGAATGTTCACTGCTATAAACATTTAACATTGTTCACTGCTATAAATCTGCTATGGCTCCACCATCAACCACAGCAAAACTGATTGCTTGATACAAATGTGATGCAACCATATATATTTACAGTGCTAGACAAAAATACTTTATGTTCTATAAATAAAAATTAGAAACAGGGCCAAATATTTCTATCTGAAATTTCAATTTGAATAAAAAATCAAAAGCAACGTATAAATAAACTTGGTAAAGAGTTTGCAGACTTTACCAGAGGGATATCCAAGTAGGAAAAACTAAACATGGTAAATTCTTCATCACATAAAGTCTTTATTTAAAGAGTGCATATCTTGGGGGGAAAAAAAGTAAAGTAAAAAAGTTACAATTTATACCGTGGTTGAAGGAATTTCTGGGTGAGTTTCTGTGACCTTTGTTATGCATGAAGTCAGATCGATTATCATAATGGTCCCTTCTGGCAATGTGCTATGAATCTGTTAATTTTAGCTCAATATCCTCTTTCTCTGGGGGGTAAGCTAACTGAAATGATATCACATTTTCCACTTAGGACTAAAGACACACACACAATCCCTATGGATGAGCTGGCGTGTACTGCTGTACCATCACACACTAACATCTGTGTGTATCTGAACTTTCATTCAGTTAGTTGATAAGTCACATTGTCCTCCTTGGATCATGAATTATTACTGATATCCCTGATGATCAAAATCAGACTGAGCCTTTCTGCTCCACCCTCTGAAAAACTGGGACATTTTAAGACAATTCAAATATTCATCTTCCTTCTGACGCAAATGTTTAAGTTCCTGTTTGGGAGTTCCCCTGGTATTCTATTTATTTATTATCACGGCTTATTTAGTTATTTTAAGAAGACCTGAAATTCACTCAGTCACCCCATTCCCATAGGTGGAGCTTTACAAAAGGGTAAACAGATCCTGTGATACTTAGCAGTGATGCAAAGAGCACTGCAGTTGTAGGTTATCACAAGACACTGAACAATTTTGCAGTTAAGCATGCCAATGTGTTTTACAGCAGCAAAGCTTCTTGGTGGCCAAGTAAAAGCCACAAACTTCATTTCCAGATCCAGCTGTTCACATGATACAGTGTTTAAAAAGCGTTCTTTTTCAACACAGATAATCCACCCACAGTTAATTGAGAGCTGACTTTGGGCTGCTTAAGCTGAAATGAAAACATTTCGTCCTGGCCAGCAGAGCAGAAGCATTCTGCTGCAGGTCAGTTCAATGCTTCTTTGCTTGTAGCCCTCGTGCCTTCCAGCTGCTGCAGAAAGTGAGGTGCAGCACACCTAAATGCTTTGCAGACTGCACCCCTCCTCTGCTTTGAAAGTTTTGATTCCACATATTTCCCAAGAGTACTTTCTATGGAAAATAAATGAGTTCTCTGGTCTCTTTCCCCCAACTTGGAATGAAAACTAATAGTGATATATGCAGATTTCCCTTGAGAGAAAACATCCAATTTTTACAGTGTCTATCCAAGATGTTGAACTTGGATAGAGGAAAGATTTGGTGAAAGCAGAGAGAAGGTTTATAGCCCAGGAAAAATTAGATAATATTTAATCCTGATCAGTTCCTCAATCTACTCCTCCACAGGGACATCCAAAGGGCTGTGCTGGTACTACGGAAAGGGAGAAGGAAGAGATCTTAGGGGCAGTAAAGAGTGGCATGCAGCCAGGGCTACTTAATCCAGCTTTTATGAAATTACAGCCACAGAAAGAAAAGGTCAAAATGGGGTTTACAACAGAAATGCAGACACAATATGATGATGGGGAGACAATCTGCTCTCCATAATATTCCTCTTATCCTAAGCAAACAGTAGATGAGAAAGAAAAGTACCACGGGGCTGTTCTGTTGTGTTTGTGTAAGAATGCCATTTTAATTCACTTTCACTAGTGCCTTTAAGTGAATACTTCTTGAGAGCTACATTCTCACGTGAAATCTATATCCTGGCAATTTGAATCAAGCTTGCCCCAGGTCAGACACCTGTAAGGCTGAATTGCAACAGGAAGGAATGGCACTTTGTGTTAATAGTCAAGAGACAATTCAGAGCCATAGTTTTCCTGTTGGACCTTCAGAAGGCATCATGCAATTACAAATGTCCACATTATTATGCAATTTCTCATGAACCTTTTCCCTTCACTCAACTCCATACCCATTTGCAGAGAGGTAACTCAAGGAGCTGGATTCCAGGGTGAACAGGCATACAATCTGCAAACCTGGATTCCAGGGTGAACAGGCATACAACAGATCCATGCCAAATCTGTCTACAAACACTTTTGTAGATTTAATCAGTTTTGAAAGACTTGGACTCCAGGTTCTTTGCCTTTCCCAGACTTTGGTCTCCATTATTTGTCTAGTGAAATTCCTGTAACTTAGTCACTGAACTAAACAGTCAGCCAGGGGATTGGGAGGAGAAGGAAGGCTGGTCATTTGCATTTTATGCTAATATAGAACCTGTAGATGTCCTCAACACTAAGTAAAGCTTGCTTTTATATCCAAAAAAACACAGCTAGTGCCTTGACCTAAGAGTTCACAATGCAGAATGTGTGTTGTGGGTTCCTATCCACCTTCATCCCAACAAACCTACCTTTTTATATGTACCCACAGCCCCTAGATGCTTTGCCAGCTGAAGTTATGAATGCAGACAGCAATCTTAGTGAGACCTCTATATATCCATCACCATCCCTGAGCCTGTGGTGAGAGCTGGGAGACCTCACTCAGAAGCAGCAGCAGATGGGTTGGCATGACTGATTGGGTTACCCTTCCTCACCTTCCCACTCACTCGTTGTCTCAGAAACTGGTCTTGAACTACAATAGTTTACTGCCTGATGTCTTAAAGACTTCTCCAGATGTGCTGGAAACAATCTCCAAGACAGGGATGACACAAACAGCTGAGGATAGTAATTTCACCACCCATTCCAGCTGCACCCATGAATGCCTGTGACTCAATACCCTCAAGCTCTTCAGCTTTGCTCAGAGGCCACAGCCTCCCAGCAGACATCTCACCAGTGCTTGAGTTGGAGTAAGATCAAGCACTAGCAGATCAGGCCTTGAATATGCTTCCAGGAAGGGCAGCTAATGGCTCAGAGCAGTACCAGGGACACCCTCCTTGTCCTGTATCTTCTAGCCAACAGCTAATGGTGTGCAGAAAGTAGCTGCAGGAGGGGAGATATTGCTGTTCTGTATGTCTTTACTGGTGCTGCTGCCTAGAGGGTGCCTTCTCCTGCAACCAGCTGCTAGGAATATCCAAGCAATTCTTCTGTAATTTACAGAAGAGCTACTAATTGCCTGGAAATGCTAAGGAATTATAGATCCTAAGGCATAAAATCTCTATAAACCTTAACTCAAATAAGATTGCTATATATTATTACCAAAACTGAAGACCTACTATTTTGCCCATGCTAAGTGCCTCTTAATTGAAATCCCTGATTGTTTTTTTCCAGGCCCCTCTCCAGACCACCACCCAAAGATTAGTGATGCATGCAGCAAAATGTTGTTAACATGCAATGATGTGTAGTAGGGATTGCCCACGATCATTTCATGAATTCCCTCTGTGGTCTGATCTTCTTATTGAAGCAAACGGGTCTTGCCAGACTTAATTGAAGTTAAATAAGAATAAATTTTTCCAAGGGCCTCCTTCCACAAATTACAAATCATATACATGACACTCAATTTTGCAGCCCATAATCACATTAACAATGCCACTGAAGTGAATAGAGCTCCTTGGGTGAGTAAGGGTTACTTGCAGAATAACCTATTTCAGATCTGGTTACAGCCTAGGTTGGGCTCTCTCCAAACTGAAAGTTTCATATGCCCTAGTCTTGTTCACAATTTTGGAGCAAAGTTCATCCTTTTAAGAAGTGATGCCAACTGCACATCAGATGAATGTGGGTTTTCTATATAAAGCGCAGAGTGTTTCTAACAACTTAATTCCACTGATGCTTTACAATTATAATCCCAAACACTGTTTTTGCAGCTGGATGCTTAGAACTGAAATAAAACCAAAGCACCTCTGTAAGGAAGAGTCTTTTAAGCTGCACTGACTAGCAGGCATGAACACCTCTGTGAGACAGCATAAGAGACACATATTCTAAACAGAACAGGACATCAAATACTATTTAATGCAGTTCAAGTCCATAGAAATGACAGTGCTGGGATGTTCAAGCTGAACAAAAAGTTGAGTACTTTGTTTCCAATGTAACTTTCAGAGAGCAGTGTGTACTAGGGCTACAGGTGAAAAGCTTCAAGCAAGAGCTGTATCTTCTGTAGGCAGTACAGAGCCTGTGGCACACTTTGGGCTCACATAGAGGGCTCATTCACACCACCAGAAGACATATCATAGCATTTCAGTTGCTAACAGAGACATTCATCTGGGGTTTGCTCATCCACTGAGCTCCAATCAGGCTCTGGCAGCCTGCCCAGCAGCCCCAGCAGTCCTCCTGTGCCACACCACTGTAGTCACACAAGCAGTGGGTTCACTGGAAGCTATCATCTAGTTCCCTTGGGATCCTTTTTGTTCACAGACAATACTGAAATAACTTCAGCCATTGTGGCCAATATCAGTGATCGTATAGCTCTCCAGAAACAAAACCACAAGGTTTCAGACTGACTTGAACCACAGAGCTAGTCTGTACAATGAATGTCTGCATCACACATACAACAGGTCACAGCTGAAGGATCCCTGGAGACACATAAAACTCTCCCCCTCTTGCAGAGACATTTGACTTTTTGTCTTAATTCACATTCTTCTAGGCTAGATCTGGTTGCTCTCTGAGGGAGAAACCCATTCCTGGCTCACTTTGAAGCTGGAACCAGGCCCTCACAGTGTGGTCTCTCTTTCAGCATGAATTACACATTATGCTACAACTTTGACATTCCCTGTGGCTTTGCCATGATGACATCTTATCTGAGGTACCCAGGCTTTCAAAAGAAAAGAACTTTCTCCACCAAAGACGTGGCCAGAATGGCTAGGTG
>NW_008671289.1:193615-195038 GCF_000695815.1 Acanthisitta chloris
TCCATAACTGCAAGCAATAAGTAAAAGTTTGCTTCCTATGAAGGATCTTTGAAAGTCCTTCGGGAGCACAGTACAGATCAGGACAATATAAGTCTTTGGGATCACAAGGGCAGGAAACAATGAAACAATGTTAATTTTTTAATTATTTTTAATAAAATGTATTCTATATTGTATTTCAATACTTCTATGAGACTGTTCCCCAAGCATTCGTGGCCCTTAGAACACCCTCTTCACCTTCCCTGGGGGCACCTGACAATTTTAACATCAGCAAATTTGAATGTAATTTATACAGTTTCTTAAATATAGCCCTTACCTAGTTATAAAATACTGGCCCAATTCTTTTATATACAATAACCATTGTGCTTATGATGACTTAAGCCATGTGTATTATTTTTTAGAAGAATTAAATTTACATGGAATGTTTAAGAAAAGAATTTCCCAGATTCCGGAAGTAGAACCTCCTTCAGAACAGGAAGGAAATCATTAATTTTTACCTTAAACCCTAACAAGTGTAATGGTTTATTACCCAGCAAGAAAAGTGTGAGAGAATTTGTTTTCAATTTCATGAGGTGGATGTTTATATTAAGAGATTGTTCTGAAACTCCAGTGCCGCCAGAGAGTCAATAACAATACTCAGATCGTACCTCAAACTCAAAACATTTTAGAGATGAAATCAGTAATATTTCGGGGACACATGAGGCACAGTGAAAGACAGCTGACTTGCTCAAAGCCACCTCAGAGGTCAGTAGCAAAGTTGACATCTTTGTGCATTGAACTCAGGGCTCCAGTCCCGACCATGATTCCTTCCTCACTCTTAAAGCTTCAGTCACAAAGTCTTTTTCTGTAGTGATTAGTTCCTCCTTAGTGGCCAGGACTTCAGGAATGTCATACTGTTCTAGTACACCCTGTCCCTGGATTTTGAGCTCAGTACAAGGAGGTCTGAAGGCATTGACAGTAACTCAGAATTTTACAGTATTTGTAACATCCTATTTAGAAATTTAGAGAAGAGAATAAAAAAAACCCCACTAAAGCCTTGCTGCACTAAGACACTTCGTGTTCACATGTATTCATGTCTTCTAAGTGACCCCATTTCAGAAGTGCCCAACATGGATGCGCAGGGATCTGAGGAGGCTGTTATAACAGCAAGTGTATTTTCCCAAATCATTTCTTAATAGCTGTCCTTGAAAAGCTGAAGTGTCCCAACTGTATCACAAATCAAGAGCAAAACACCACTCCTCTTCAGTCCTACAGAATCCTGTTTAACCTCTGGGGAATTTTACCACCTCAAGCACCTTCTTTCGGCCAAAAAATTCTTAACACTTTTATGCTATCAGTGATCTTTTGACACATACGAGTAGCATGACACCAATGCAGATATCCTGGCCACGTAATGATTAGGGAAGTGCTGTCTAGTCCTTTCCCC
>NW_008671289.1:195058-237258 GCF_000695815.1 Acanthisitta chloris
CTGCTTTGCTGCACAACCTTGACAGTAAATAGGCTGCCCTGCTGTGTCCCAGTGGTGGGGCTGCCTTTCAACAGTGGTGAAAGTAATTCCTGAACATAATAGTTTTCTGTTATTTTCAGGCTTCAAAGCACTTTGCGAACCCTCAGAAGCCAGGGGGATATTACTCCTATAGAATATTACTCCTGCAGGCATGCATGTACCCCTAGGACCCAAAGGCAAACATGGGGGAACTTAAGTCCTAGAGCAGAACTCCAGCTGATTCATCACCATGTTATTTGATGGACTTTGGCCAATGGGTATTGTCAACAGGGAAAAAAAAAATGAAAGCAAAAAAGGGAAAGAAGAAAAAAAAAGAAAACCCTAACAACTTTCCAGCTAGTATTTTAAGACTGTGAGTTACACTCCATTTCCAAGAAAGGACAAGTATAGATATTTTGGGCATGTGTTCTGTCTTTAGTGTTCTGTCTTTAGTTGGACATGGGGAAGGTATGCCACTGGTCTTCAAGTATGAGCACTACATTAATCAGTCAGGAGCTGTGAGATGGGGGGAGCTGCAGTCCTTTGAGCCATATCTCCTCCTTTAGTAAATCCATCCCTTCATGAGAATATAGCAAAAAGATAACTAATAGGAAAGATTTGATGTTGGGGTCTCCATCACACTGACATGTCAATGACTTTAAAACATCTCCAGCTAACGTGTCAATGCAAGCAAGCTCCATGCTGCTAGTGGCCCAACTCTGTGGGACATTTTGTGTGCCTCCACTAATGCTCATTCACCTCTGGCTAGGGAAGTGGTCTGCATGGCCCCTGATCCCTAATCTCAAGTCTTAGACATCACTTTTAGAGAAGTCTCTTCATGCCTTAAGAGCAAAATTAAACTTTAAACCCAAACACCTTCCTGAATGCTTGTATTCCCTAAACCAGCACCTTCCCAATCTTTTCTAACCCTCACTTGCTTTATATATTCACAGTTTGTAACAGTGAGCAGGATGTGTTTAAATCTGGGGCATGCAGCCACAGGCAAGTGCCTGTACCCTGAACTGGAGATCAGAACAGGAGTACAGCAAAACTGTATGTCCTGGACCTTCTGTACTGCAAGAGGCAACAAATGATTCACTGAATGTGTAAGACCGTAGGACTTGTACTTCTGGAGCAATGCATTTTATGTTCTTGGTTTGTGTAAAATAAGACCTAGCTACTGGGTGAGTAGCTGAATCAGGTACTGGAAGCCCATACATTTGTTACAATTCTTCTGTGGGATAGCAGTTCTCAGAACTGGACACCAGCATGTCACAAGCCAGCAGCTGGGGGGGTTAGCTAACCTGCATCCTATGTATTTCTAACATCTGTCATTCAGTGCACAGAAGATTCACCTTCCATAACAACAGAGAGAATCTGCACATTTGCTACTGCTTACTCTTGGGCTTCAAGAGGCAGAACAACTCCAGCATTTGCTCCTCAAAGTATCAGAGCTGCAGATCCTCTTGCAGCAATTCAGAGCAACCTCAACCATCACAGCTTGAAGTTCTGCAAAACATTAGCAACAGACATACCAGTGTATGACAGGACAGTGAGTCAGAGTTTTTGTCTGATCTCATTGTCAGTTCTTGGGAAAAAGGAGGGAAAGGGGGAAAAGAGAACTGGTTTGAAGTCAAAGTCATTAATACCCTTCTACTTGACGAATGAGTCCAGGGAGAAGAGGCAAATGAGGGCAAATGTACATTAAAGCAGTGAGATATAATAACCTCCAGGAACAGCTGAAGTCACAGAGCAATACTTTTGCCTTCATTTTTTCCCCCTCTCCAAACCCAAGAATACTTGTCTAAGCAAAATTAAGTACCTGGGCAGAGACAAATCCATATTTATGATCTTTGGTTCTGATGCAGAATAAGGCAAACCGCCAGATGCAGGGTGGAGGTGGCTGAAAATGAGCTGCTTGGGGCCTTGGAAATGTCACCACTCCTGTGCCACAGAGCGTGTGCACTCTGTCACAGCTGCATGAGTGCACCTCTGGGCTCCCTGTGACTTGTAGAGCACCCTTAAGCAGTATAAAGGGAGATGTTCGGGATCTCTGACCTACTCTATTTCTTCGATGCATGGAAAAGCAAGTACTTGGTAAATGGAGATGGCTCAAAATGAGGAATTCTTCTAAAAGCTGCTCCTCATACCCGTTTCTTACTAAACCAAGAAGCCCCTTCCCATACCACTGTCTAGATCTGACTCATTGTGAAACCAGTGGGAAGAATGTCTGTGCTTTCACTGGCAGGTCCGTGAGAAACCAGTGGGGAAATGTGTTTTCATGAATATCTGCATTTTTCACAAGTCTGGAAGGGTCTCCATCTAGTGGTCAGGCCAAGGAAGAGAGGCTTACAGGCCCTGCTCCAGCTTGTCCTGGGCTGAGCACACTGCTCTGCTTCAGGGGCTTTGGCTTCTCCAGCTGCACATTGATACAACAACATTTCGCAAACTTCCAGGGGGTCCTGTTAATGTCAGAGAAAGGCCTGAAGATTCTTGGCTGGACACTCCACTGTGAGCTACAGCCCAAATTCCACCCACTCATCTCAGCCAGAGCAGGAGGGGATCAAATTGTCATTTCAACATCTGGTTTGAATCCAGTAAGAGAGATGCTGTAGCGTCACACACACGCACACACATACACACACACTCAAGGGCTTACAAGTATCAGGCTGTGGTGACATCCAAGTGGTTTCAGAAGGTGGAGGTGTGAGTGAGGGGAAAATCTGGCTGTCCATCAATTCCCAATTTGGCTTCCCTTAACAGGAAGTATAGCAAGTAACAGCAAGCAATGCCAACATTAATGCTTTTATCTCCTCAGCATTTTTAAAAGGAGGGGTAGTGTTGTCAGCCTCACTTTACAGTCAGGGAACCAAAGGTCAAGAGTAGCTAAAGTGAGTCAACCCAAGTCCTATGCAGGCTAGAGGCAGAACGAGGAGGTGAGTTCAGGTCCTTCACCACCCAACCTAGCACACTTGCTGACTCCCCACTTACTGACTCACTCTGGGGCCTGGCAAAGGATCCAGAGCAAAGCTACTGCCCACTATAAACTGTAATACAGCTTAATTCCCCAAGCTTTGTGTAAAGAGGTATCTCAGCCAGGGGACACACTCGGATACCTCAACAGGAGAGCTTTGTGTTGTCACCAAGTACAATGACGAACTGCCTGCTAGAAGGTAGATTTCATCCTGCATGGCAGATGGGGAACCAGCCATAAACATAGCTCACAAGAGTATGGAGGGAAGCAGGCACAGTGCATCAACCTGCCACAGGGTCCTGGCCCCAGATTGAGCTTTTTGATGGGTAGCCAAAAGAGGAGAGTGGAAATGGATGGGGAGGTACAGAAAATGGCAGGACTTCACGTAATGTAAGCAGACACGTTTGGAATGGAAAAAGCAGCTCTAATCAAATGGAACTCCGAATTTCCCTCTAGACACAGAGTATTAAAAATAATCCCAGCTGAACTTTACCCACCTCTCTCACAGCATCTTCCAGCTGCTTCAAAAATAAACAGCTCTGTCTGGGTGGAGCTGCAGCCACGCATGATTCTGGGCTCCCAACCTGAGTGCAGAGATGGGAAATAGAGGTTTCCTGGCCCATCTGTTCAGGGAGGTCTGCCACATACAGTTTGTGATTGCAATGCCAACTGCCCCATGGGTAAAACACAGTGAAATGAAGCACAAGGAGAAGGGCTCTGAGTCCACAAACCTGTGCCCACGCTATTGCCTCAAGCTGCCCCTTGCAGACCCACAGACCCCCAAGCTCAGAGACCCCTCCTGCCCTGCAGCTGCTGCACTGCCCTGCCCTAGCCTGTGCTCCCACCCAGCCACTGGCTGGCATCAGACCAGCTCTGGCGAGCCCTTCGTCCTGGTTTGCTCTCACTAAGAAGCCCACCATACGCACAAGCAGCTCCTGCTTCATTCCCACACACCAGTCCACCCTCTTCACACAGCACTGCCAGACAGCCTTTTCACTCAGTTGCTGGCACCCACACCTCCCTCCTTCCCATGCACACATGTTCCCATTAGTAGTTCTGTTCTCCCAGTCTCACCCTCCTTTTCCTCCTATATGCCACCTAACCATGCTGCTTTGCCCCAAAGACACAGATGCCAGCACACCGCTCCTTTCTGAGATGTCTACCCCTCCTCTTTCCAGTCCTGGGTATCTATGAAGGCAGGTTTTGAGGCAATCCACTGCTGTTCCAACAGTACTACCTACAGCACTCTCCGAGCATGCAACCAGGGCAGTACCTTGTCAGATTCCTCAAAAGAAGACATTAGACCTTTCCCCCACCATGCCAGGATATAACCTCCATGTTACAAGCTGCCAAGCAGCAGTCACACAACATTTGAAGAAGCTTTAGCATAAGTTACATACATTCCAGTGCCCATGGCACTCTGTTTTTGCCCTCAGGCTCTCCAAACCTAGGGCAAAAGTTTCACAGGAGGGGGTGGGTGCCCGGTGGAGTCACAGCCAGCATGGGCTGCAGGCTCCCTGGTAGCCCTGGTACCTCTCAATGACCACATTTAACCACAAACAGTTGTCACAGACTTTGCACCTCTCCTCTGGTGCTAGGCCAGCAGCAAGTCTGGCAGCATGGGAGTTGGGGAACATGAAACTGAGCCTTTATAGGTGCCAGGGAATAGGACATAGTTTTGGGTGTGAAACAGTTCCTGTCTGGCTCTCAGGCTGCCAGTGATTTGTGCTGCAATTTCTTCTTCTTTCAGTTATCTGAGGTTGGTCGGGCATACAAAATCTGCATCAGGCTCCACTGATCTTCGGACACCAGAAAGCTTTTCAATTTTTAACAAATTCTCTCCCAGGGACTGCAAGATCTAACAGGTACCTGGCAGATGACAAATGAGCCCATCCCAGGCTGAAATGCTGTTCTTCGTCAGTTGTCTTTGTCCCGTTCTCAGTCTAAAGACCAGGAACCCTTCCACCCTTGAACCCTGCCAACTCCTAACACTGTACAGAAACCCCCAGGGGAGGTGGAAACCACTGTCTCCAGCAGACTCCAAGTCTCTAGCCAGTTCCGAATTTTTGAAGGTGTTAACCTTATTTGAAAGGGGAAGCAAGTAACAGGGCTAGTCCATGGCAAAAATAATCAGGCTGGGTGGGAATTAGAGCTCCTTTTGACGGGGCCACACAATCTGCTCAGCAACAAACCCTTTGTTAATCTCCCACCTATTTCCTGCTGCAGCATTAATTGTCGGGTGTTACTCAGAGGGAGGCAGCAGGCAGCAGCAGGCTTTCCCTTCCGACCCAGCGAGGGTCACCGCACACCGTGCCTCTCTGGAAAGCTCTTTTCTGAGGGACTTGGCCAAAGAACAGTTTCCAATTCTGGCTGCTCTATTTCAGGCAGAGCACGTACACCCACCCCAGGCTTGATGCCTCATTGTAGGTTTGCCTTTTTACTTTCCTCAGATTCTGTTCAGGCAAACTCTCATTGACCTCCACCTTCTGGTATGTCATCCTTGGAGAGCAACTGATGCACTCAGCTGTGATGACACAGTGTAGCCTGTGCCCTGCTTGGACACAGTCTCCAAGGAAGCCTCTGCCAGAGATGCAGCCACATGCTCCCACCAGGCCCACCTGTCATGGGTTCACAGTGGGAGGCTCTCAGATCCCCAGAAAAACCTGTAGTCACTGTCCTTCCCAAGCTGCCCATGTGCTGGGGGGAAGAGGAACATGGCTGGGCACCATCTGCCCCCAGGAGATGTTTCCCAGCATGGACATGGTGAGAACTCAGCTGGGCTAGCAAGACTCGCCCAGCAGAGCCGTGCATAGAAGTACCCGCCTGGCACAGTTCCTCCTTGGTAATTTTAGAAATGTCTTTCTGGCATGAGTGAGGAGTGTTTCATACAGGACAGACAGGGCATGGGAACAAAGAAGGCATGCACAAGAGAGAGCCCTCAGGCAGCACTTGACAAGGGTTTTGAGAATGTGACAGAGACTGAAAATATAATGCTAGATACTTCTCGAAGCCACAGAATCCCATCACCAACAATCAATCCCTTCAAATCCAAGGCCTCACACATGCTCCTGAGCCTGTCATTCTTGCCAGCTGTATTCTGCTGTGACAAATCCAAATTTTTAACATACCAGCGTGCTTTCCCCACCTTTCCTAAATGGACTGCTCATTGTTCTCTCATTCCTTACGGCAGGCGATTGCTTCTTGCAATGTAGATGTTAAAGAGTCACAGGTTTCCTGAAAACTGTAGCATGGGCTGTGAAACTAAACAACACATGCTGTACAGTAAGTCATAAAGCATGTGTGAAAAATAGTTGACACAGAAGCTGTCATGGAAACCAGTGCTACCAGAGAGCACACAGCCACAGAGCTCCCATTAAAGGCTGCAAAGTTGAACACAAACGCTAATCACTAAGGCAGAATATATTAAATTTACCGTCATGCCCCATTCAGTCTTTACAGCAAGTTAGCTGAAAACTGCAACCATTTCTTCCAGCAGTGCTGGCTGGTAGTTAGTAGTAATTAAATTACCAGAAATCTTTCTCACAGAGAAATTCTTTTCATCTTGTTTTTACTGACTAGGGACCTCTCTTCTCCCAGGGAGTAAATCTGTTTAAAACAGACTACATGCATTTCTCAGGTTCGGGTCATATTCTCCTACCTGATTGTCTTCCAGCTCCCCTCAGCAACAATAACCTTCCAGCAAGAAAAAGCCCAGGCTGGAAAAAGAAACATGGTGAAACCAGATTAAGCTGTTCAGGCAAGATAAAGAGAGACAGACTTGAAACAACACAATACCCTGCAAGTATTACAGGCGTATCCCACACCATGATCAAACCTGTGGTCCTTAGATACCAGCTAGAAGGAAGCAAGTAACCTACAAATACTTGCATGTATAGATACCTTTTGACATCTCACAGGCAGAGAAGGGGTGGAGGAACCTTGCCCTCTGTTGTGGAGAAAAAGCTGTCCAATCTTTCCTCATTCCCCAGCCTGGCACACTTCTCAGATGGCCTTGCTGACTGGGCCTCAGACATGGATGCTGCATATTCTGCTGTGATGGGGACACACCAGAATTCATCCTTGACGGCAGCATTTGCAGCCAAGAGCAATGTTGAGCCGTCTGGTGCGGTCTAGATGGAGGCACAGGATTCTATTTTTTCCCTCTACCACTTTGTTCAAAAAGATTTTGATATATCCAAGGGCTGGAGCTGTGCATTTAAGTGTGTTTTTTGTACTCTCTCTCAGGGCCTGGTCTTTATCTCAGTGACTTCAGAAAGCTGCAGAATTGCACTGGTTCAGGCTATGAGGAAAGCCAGCTTTTTCTGCTGACTCTACAAACATATAACAAGGCTTTTACTGACCTATAAAGGAAGCGTCTAGGCCAGAGTTGTCAAAAACAGGGCACCAGCAAACTTATTTCACCTTATTTTTAATCCATCTAAATACCATAGGTTGGAAAGTTCATCTAGTCCTCAAATGTTTATAGGGATCTTATTTTGCTCAAGAGGCTATAGAAAGAGAAATAGTGGAGAAGAAAATAAAATCCTTATGAAGAAAAATTACGACTGGCTAAAAACTCCAGATGAAGAAAAATTAGGGCCGGTTAAAAAATTTGTCAGAATTATTTTTCTGGACAGAAGTCAGATCATTGAGTAAGTGACATTTTTAGAGTATATGAAAAATATGTACTTTCTGTAGAAAACAATGTTTGTCATAACCTTTTGACTGAAAAGCAAGTGATTCTGCCAGATAATCCTGGCTAACGTTTTGGTTTATAGGTGAAAAGTTGCCTTGTTTCACAGGGAGATGCAAGAGGAAGAGGAATGGTCAGGTAAGGAAGGGTCCAGTTACAGTTCTACAAAAAGATTTCAAAATAAACTAGAAAATGACCCACTACAAACAAGAAAGAAAGAAGGATCTTGAAAAGGTGATGAGAGAAAAAAGTGCAAAATTAAAGCAGGAGTTCAGATTTAATAAGGTGCATGACAATGACAAAGTCAATGCTCTTCTAATGCAGGAGTAAGAATGAGGTTTTTGGCCAAGTCTAGGGCCTTTTCCATACATTCATTACCTTCTTTATTGACAAAATTGCAACCCATTTTCCTACAGTGCTGTTCACTGCACATACCTTGTTATTATGCTTCAGCCTATCAAACTACAATATGCACATTTTTTATGATACATAAAAGGTGCAAGCCTAGCTTACACAGATGGCTACATGACAGTCATGATGGGAAAAGGACAATATTTTCCATTAAACAAAGAGCCTTCAGTACATAAATATTGAAGTGTGACTGCAGCTCATCAGATTGGGTGCAGCTTTCCCTTAGATTCACTGAAATATAAAGTTCTGCTGCAGACTCCATCTCACCGAGGTTTGTTTTTTCAAATGAAAGATGTGAATGCTGTGGCTCCACTATCTTCTCACTTGCTCTTTCCCCACATGGCCCGATGGGGAGGTGACTGTATTTCTGACATTTCTGAGATAAAGTTAAAATGCTTCTACAGATGCTGCCAGGATCTATACAGAGGAAAACACTATAGCTGTACTATGTTAATACATTGGGGCAAATTTACACCAATGGAACTTATGACCCAAACTGACTCAGAGCTCAGCATTTTTTTCTATAAGGTGGAGCCCAGAAATGCCAGTTTTATTTCCCAAGCTTGACAAAAGCAGCTTAAAGACATTCCCATCACACTCAAAGTGAGAGCTGATAAGGCTCAAAATCCAGAAATTGCTTACTTTACAACTCTGAGTCTCTTTCAAGCTGACCTTCTGCCCTGAAAGCCTAAAACTCCTCACCAACAACTATATTTAGGCAGCTAAAGAACTGGAACATCTGGGAATAATAACAGCAGTCTCACTTGGAAATGGCATTTATATACCATTGTCTAGAAAGCATCACCATGCTGCAAAAGCTTTGCAAAATCTACTTTGTAGATTTCAGGCTGGAAAATTACCTGCTAGATGATCTGTGGATCACCAGAGGTGACAAGTGATAATCACATGTAAGAACAGTCCTGTTATTAAAAGCAAATCTTAAAACAAGGCCCAGCAATGTGACCTGGCAAAATAAAAAATAATTTAAAGAAAGACCCTTAAAAAAGTGTCCAAAACTTCCTTCAACCAGAATGTTTTTTATGATCTCTTGAAGGCGTATTTCAACATTGCCCTTCCAGCACTGAAAATGGAAAGCCATCGACAATTGACCAACACTTGGCAAAGAAAAAATCAAACTGATGTGTATTTTCACCTCCCAAGCTGAGCAGCATGTGAAAAAACAAACAAGCAGCCTTCAGGATCTCACAGTGCTTTCTTTTGATTACTTCCTTTTAAAGGCAGCTGCAAAGCTAAATGGAGCCCTGGGTCAGTATTAGCAGCATTAGTTGTTTGTCCAGCCTGCTCCTCATCACAGCTTGCCTAGGGCTATGCATGTTCAACACATAAGTAAGCAAAATAACTAATCTCAGCTAAAAGTTCTTTGTAGATATCCAGAATTTGTTGGTCCACCACCTGTCCCTGAGAATCCCTAAATACTTCGGTAGTGTTGAAAAATTACTGACAAGCCTATTTCATACAGCCAGAGGAGCAGAAGCAAATGTGGGATCTAGCTTGACCTAACACAGGACTGTAAGCTGGATGAACTTAGCTATTGAACCTCTTGATGTCCCTGGTGAAGACCTGTTTGTTAACCCGTCCTGTAACAGCAGTAGGTGGAGCCAGTGGCTAAGCTTACAGTGAGGTGCAAAACCAGCATGTTACAGTTACACAGGTGGGGGCTAATAGCTGTATCTGGATAGACAACCAGGACAAGCCAGGCAATTTCAGTATGATGGACCAGGCCTACCAAACATCTTCATGCTGTGAGCGAGAGTTGAGCTATAGATGGTCAAGAACTCATTTGCATCCAGACATATCAGTATATTGAGTATTTAAAAGCATTTGATGTATCACACTGATACATGAGGCAAATAACCCACTGCCAGTGGATGAGATATTCATTCAGATTCACATCTCTGCCTCTGCCTGCTAGTAGTCATAGCAGCTCCATGTGATAATTAAATATCTCTTACACTAGTACACTAGCACTACTTCTTGGACTAGTAGAAACATCCTAAATTTAGCAGTACATCATCAACACAGGCAATAAACAGCGTAAGACTGTGTGACTTGTTAGCACTGGTAAAAGTCAACACACAGGCACTTACATACCAAGCTTTACCACAGCTGAAGGCAAAGACTGGCCTCCTAAGTCCAAGAGCATATCGACACTGATTACTGGGATCAATATCAAGGTCACTGTTAAGATGTGATCCAGTGATCATCTGAGTTGCAAACTCCCTTACTCTTTGTCATTACCATCCAATGCAGTTTTGCTCAACTCTCACACATGAAGTCAACAGCATTCTGCCTTCATCCTCTCTGCTGGGTATCTAGTCAGAAATGCAGGATAGCAGCCCAAGAAGATCTCCTGCAACTCCACCTTGCTCCAACTCCCCTTGCACCTCATTTAGTCTTCGACATCTCCATAAGTAACATCAAATCTGCTAGGATGGGTAAAAGAGTTTTTTAGAAGAGTTTGGTTCCTTAAGGGGAACTCTGAAAGGAATCTTAAATTTATTGCATTTAGCTTAAAAAACTACCAAAAAAGCAGCGCCATCTGGACAGTCCTGGTGTGCACAGCCTGCAGAAGAAGGACTGCACACATACTACTCAGCTGATGGATCCAGGTCTACTCTGCAACCTTTGCTCCATCTGCAATGTCACGCTTCCTCTTCAGCTCACCTTGGTGACTCTACAGCCTCTGCCTGCTTGTTACATGCTTAGCAAGTGCTGAGGTCAAACTGAATTCCCACTGCCTCTCTGATTTCGGCTCTAGGCTCACTTAAAAACCCAAAGCTGTATCATGTAGCATGCATTCTTTAATTTTAAAATTAACTTCTTCAGGGACAAAAGGTGAAATAAAGTAGGGAAGTAGGACAGGGAAAGGCAAAGGAAATTGCTTTACTGGAACACATTTTATTAATTTTGATTCTGTCTCTTTTTCAGCTGGCCAAATAATTGTCAAGGCTGTTTCAAGTCCTGCAGAGGAGTTTGTGGTGACTGGAATGATATGCACTTGTCACGACTCAGCCAGTCAATTTAAGGTTCCCATGCATCAGCCTCTGAGCCAACAGGACACTTCATGACTCCACTAACAAAACCAATAATTAGAATTACAGAGAGTGACAGCTATGAAAAATAAACAGCAACAAAGATTAAAGACTCCAAAGCTGCTTAACCAATGGGAGCTAAAGTTTATGTACTCAGTTTAAGAAAGACCTCATAGAGCTCCCCTGTGGTCTTTTGGCAATTTGATTTAATTTAGTCTGTCCCTCCAACAAATAATTTTTAAATTAAAAGAGAAAACAAAAAGAGGGAGAAAAAAACCCAACCCAAACACTGCAGAGCATTTGTCCAATGCTCAGGCTTGGTTGATTACAGCTCTCTAGCTTCCAGGAAATCTTGGAAAGCTTTAAAAGCCAGACGACTGTTACTGGATCCATAAATTCTTCTCTTTTGCAGATATTTCTCCCTTTACTTACACCCCAGTGGTGTAAAGTAAAGGGGCTCACCGCTTCCAGCCACAGTCAGATAAGGAGATGAGAGTCCCCTGTCTCTGTAGAAACTGACCATAACCATGCACACAGTCAAGACAATCTGCAAAGCCAGACATGCAAAACTCAGCATTCATCTGCTGCCCTTCATGGTTACAGCCCTAACTCATCTCTCTCCAGTCCAAGTCTGCAGCAATTTTAACATAGAAATATGCACTGAAATGTGCTGAAAGGAAATTAAAGTCGAAGAGAGAGAAAGATCCAGGAAAGCAGATCCCATCCTGGATTACATATGCATCTCTGCAGATAAACATCACACGTTGCAGTATGAAATGACACATCTCCAGACATGTTCCCAGCCTGGAAGCTTACACTGCTAGAGTGCTGAGCTCCTTCAGCAGCAAGGAGTGTGCTGGCCTGCAGTTACTCACAGATAAGATCCATGAGCTGAATGCCATCTTTCAGTCAACATTACATAAAGTTATTACGTTTCTGAATTTCTTCCCAGGTTCTTTTTTCCAGACAGGTGTTAGTCAAAGACTCATCCCACCCTCTCTGAAGTCAGCAGAAAGGGTAACAGGCACAGAGTCAGACCCCAGCACCACAATACTAGCTATAAATTTTCATGGAGTAAATTGCATACCCACTTTCATGCTCCTCCCAGCCCTGCTTTACAGACAAACCCCCATCACTCAGAGCTGGATCAAAAAGTTTCTTCTCTCTGAACTTCCCCAGATTCTCCTCCTTTAGATCTGGTACACCTATTGGTACACCATTGTCCACCAAATATCAAAACTTTTGACATGAATTTGGAGGGGAATGTCAACGGCTACTTGCACTATTAGCTTGAGAGAAGGGACATCCAGTGCAATGAATCTGAGAAAGGAAATTTAAGACATGAAAACCCTGATTGATTTACAATGTCCTGAGTAGAAACAAATAGTATCTGTGTGACTCTCTAGAAAAAAAAATGCTGGTGTTTAAATGATTCTTCATTTTGTGCTGGAATATAGCTTTTATACTTTTTCTTACCTCTCCTGCCAAGATGTTCTTCCCCATTCCCCCTTCTTTGATCTCTTTGATTCTTTGTATCAATTGTGATTGCACAAACTTGCTTGTGAAGATCTTCATTTTAGAATCACATTTTTCCTATGAGACTTTATATCCTTGTCACTTCCTTTCACTTTACACTGGGTTTTACCATGATGAAACAACAACAAAACCACAATCCATGTGGAGCACACACACCTGCTTTCTAGACAACTTGTACTCAGAAAACCTGCTGCTCATGTGCCAGCACCTACACGTGACTACACACAACAAGCCTTTACATACCAGACCCTGCCCTTGTGTGTGACCAGTTTGTGGTCAGCACAGACTCAGCAATGGCTCTTCAGATTCTCATCATCCCTTGGTTCTTACAAATTTACCTTTCTAATGCATTCAATCCATGCTTCATGTAAACATTTTCAGCCTCTTCTCTGTTTCTCTTCTGAATCACAGAGTATTGTCATAGCTACAGAGTGCAAAAATCAAGAACAAAATTCATGAGAAAAGCTACTAAAGCTTATTTGACAATGATGTCCAAACAAACAATGCTATGCTTAAAGAAAATATGGCTTTGTTTTACCAGAAAAACAGAACTGTGGTGTTTAAACCACCACCAAAACAACTTCAGTAACACAGCAACTGTAGAACTTTGCTGGGAAATTATTTTAATACACAAAATATCTCAATAAATACCATTTCATGAAACACCTGTTCTTGTCTGCTTCCTATATATGTTTTGGCATGATTGACTCTTGCTTAGCATTGAGATCTGATAAAATCATAGCCCAAAGCAGTATGTTGAGAATTAAAGGGATGAGTTAACTAACATCATCAGAAAACCTAAATTCTCATTCAAGTCGACACTGGTGGGCTACATGCCATTTGTAAGAAAGTACTGTATAGGTGTTGCAAGTCACTTAAGAGATCACCTTTTGTCTTTCAATTCATTTTTATCAGGAAAATAACCAGACAAGAAAGGAGTTTCAGTTGTTACAAGTCACCTATCTTTTTCTAGATTAAAATGGAATAAAAAGTGGAGAAGTTGTTTTTGCAGTACTTTGAAGGCTGCTCCATGCCGAAAAACCAATGCCAACATTTTGAGTCAATATTACAACAATCAAGTCCCTAGCTAAATTAATGATCTGCAAGTATCACTTTACATCCTCCTTCATATATTATCTCCCTTACACCTAATCAGTCCCATTGTGTTCTCAATGTGATTTGTAGAATCCCTTATTATTTGTTGGTGGGAGGGAAGGGCCATAGTCTTTGGGGACTCCTACAAAAGCCACAAGAATATGCATAAAATGGCAACATTTAGGGCCAATAGCAATCATTCTTTATAAATTCCACTCTAATTGGTAGACTGCCATGGACCACGCTGCGTGCCAATAGTTCCCAGTAATAGGCTTCTTCACATGAGGAGTGAAAGAGATCTGGCAGTAAGTGGTAGGTAGTGTCAGTGGCTTTCCTGAGTAATTTCCTGAGTTCCTACAGAAAATGAACCTATAAGACAGCTGCCTTAAAGTTCAAGAGGCATAATCAGACACAGATGTGAAACAAGGGCAGTTCTTTTGGCTCAATGAGAGGAATACATCATTCTGAACCCACTCCTCTATTGGTGGCTAATTAGCTCCAATAAAATTGGATGTGCACTGTTTGTCAGGGCTCTGAAAAGTCATTCAAGCCCAGAATACAGAGAACAAAACACTCTGCCTGACCCACCTGTGCTGTCATTGAGGCAAAACTGCTCATGTTGAGATTACTTTTTTAAAGGTGTCTTGTATTTCATATTCATTAGAAGTATTTCCACCAGCCTTTCTAGCTATATCAGTCCCTCTCTGACCACTAGGTACAGCCCTGTCCTGCTACTGTGATCTGTCTGGATTTGCAAAGGTCAGTCAAAGCTGAGCTATGCAAGCCTAAGTCCAGGTTTTCTGAAAAGCCACCTCCACCTCTTGCAGTGATCACTGGAGAGTCAAGTCTAAAAAGCCTTGGAAGATGGAGACCCCACTAGCGGGCACAACTGAAGGCCAGGGAGTATTAACTTTCATGTAGGTTGGATGTTCTCCAGTGAAGGCCACCCAGAAGAGCAGTACAGGGATGGTTTAAACAGATTGAATATGCAGCATCACACTTGGAATACTGCTGCTCTAAGAAAACACTGATTATCACTTCGGATGAAGTCCCTTCAAGCAATTCAAGTGGCTGAGATCAGTATGCTACAGTGTTGTAGTTGTGCATCAAGTTGATTGTTTCCATGGAGGTGTTTATTTTGCCTTTTTCTCCCTCCATTCTTAATTAAAAGACCTAAGACTTTGCATACGGCTTGTTAATCAAGAGGGAGAATTCTATTTACCACAAAGAATGGTGCATCAGTCTGTTTGCAACATTGTTGGTTTGACTCCAGTAGCGTGAGCAGATTGAAGATGCTTATATAATATTTACAGATTGATTTGCTCCGTGGAAAAAAATCCCGAATGAATCCCACAATGCTTCCCCTTTTTGTGAATGTTAACAATAACTGCTTTGAAATAATTCAACAAAAATGGCTCTTCCTTATTAAAATAACTATCCTTAAATGAATACAGTGAATTTGTAATTGGAGAAGAGACAGATCTTATGTGTCTTGCTCTTGTTCACAGTGAGCACATTTTTCTGCAGCATTCCTCCTCCTCCCCTTCACAAGGAAACTTACAAGTGCAGGGTGGGATTTTTTTGCCAGGCTTTTTATTCACCAGCCTAAGGCACTGCTCAATCCCAGTACTCTGACTGTCTGATCTTTTCACTGTAGAGACAAACAAGAACAGAAGCTGCTGGCCTTTTCTTTAATCAATACTGCACTCCCTGAGGAGGCTAGAGCTAGCCAGGATCAGAAGAGAGAAGCTGTGGTCATTGCAGGTCATGGCTGTATTTGCTTTCTGGCTTCCTTCCAAAGTAATACCTTTTCTTGGACCAGAGTTTATTTTGCATTCTGAAAATATTCTAAACAAAACCATTTCCTTTTTCAAGTTGTTGGGGTGTGTTTTTTTCACAGCCCTTTGGGAACCTCTGCAGCACACTAGCCTGCATGTGTGAGAGCACGTGCATGCCTGGGTCTCACATCACTGCCCAGGGCAGGCTCAGAGCTTTCCCAACAGCTTCTGACCTCTGCAACCTCTACTAAGTCTTGAGTGGTTGCTCAGTGCCAAGGCAGCTGCAAACATGTGGCAATAGAAACAACTACTGGTCTAATAGACCTAGGCATAAAGTGCGTCTTGCTCTCTCACGCAAAACCATATCTTTTTTCCCAAATATGTTATACAGCTCAGCCATGACAACAGGACATTGTGAAGTTAAATCACACAGTATACCTGTCCCAGTGATTGAAAGTGAAGCAACCACACTACCAACATGGTGCCTACATTTTGGCCAGGCCTGCCTGGCCTTTCTGATATAGCTGTCTGTTCACAGAGGCCTCATAAACTTTAGCCAAGGTCCTCTCCCAGAGGTCATACTGTAGATATCATGAAGGCAATTACAGAGAAGAGCTACATTCCCATCTGGCATCCTCTGATCTAGGATCCCCAGTTCTACTGTCATAACTCTGCTCTTGCTTAAGCCCAGGAAGATCCATTTTGCACAGTATCCCCTTCACTTCCAGTTCAGACACCAGACTTAGTAAACAGTCTCAAACTTCCAGATGATAGTAACATTGGTTCACAGCTGACCACTTCTCCATGTAGGAAATGGAAGATTAAACAGCACTCTGGTTACCCCAACAACAAAAACACAGGGCATTTCCTTCAGTCCCATGCTTTAGTTTCTCAGAGGATGTTTATCCATACACTGCCAGAGCTAATGATGTACTGCAGGACTGGGGACTTGTCATGAACCAACCGTAGGATGAATCAAGGAGCAGATTGCAACCGCATGGTGTTTCTGAAGGTGAAGAATGGCTCAGTGAGTAGGAGCAAAGGATGTTGATTAATCTTACTTAAAAATTTCATGGCTTACTTTTCCCTACCGGGTATTTCTGTAGTACCAGAAAAATAGCAGTGTGAAACATATGAGACATCACATTCTGTGTTTAAAAAGGCCTCTGTATTTTTTCAGCCACCATGGGGCTAGATCAGGCAATGCTTTCCATGACTGCTGGACTGAATGTAAAAAGTCAAGGCTGGTGACATAGCTGCTGCCTCCTGAACAATGACCTGTTCGCCTTTTAGAAAAGAAAGAGAAAAGCTGAGCTTGAGCCAAAAATTTCACTGTGATAGAGCTCTGACTCGGCTTTTGGGTCAAGTAGTAGGGTCAGCAGGGCCACCGTGGTACTTATTACTGTTGGAGAATGCAGTTTTCTTGAACTTTTTTTGGTTGGAAAACGATGTCAGTTGAATTCACCCTGGGGAAGAGGAGGGAATGAAGAGGAAACATTGCTCTTCAAAACATTCCCTGCATCCACTCAGTTCCACATATCCACATTTTCTCCAACAAAGCACACCAAACTCACAGCTGTCTCTTAATTTACTTGTAATTAGAGGCACTGTGAGCTGCTCCTTCCTTTATTCTTCCCTATTGAAATGACCTCTATAAGACAAAGCTAGAACATGTGACTGACTATTTCTTTATACTTCCCTGGTGGTTTATGCGTCTAGCACTAATCTGAGTCACTGTACTGGAGGAGAGCAAAGACTCGCTCAACAGTTAAGGACACTGAATAGACTCTATGCCTGTGTCACAGATGTCAGTATTGAAGACCTTTCTCTGTACACAGGTCTCATCCCAGGCTGCTTTCAACTGCAGCTCACTCATGTTTTATTTCTGCTCTCAACTCTACCTTAAACATGAACTCACATGCAAAACGATTTCCAAACAACTGTGAAACACAACTGCAGCAAAGGCAGTGAGTGAACAAGCTTGGTTGTTTAGATGCTCAGAGTGCCCCAGCTGAGTCAGACCAAAGGAAAAGAGAATAAAAATTTCATCAAATGAGCCACATTGGATTACCACACCTCTTTGAGTGAGGCCATCCTTATCAGAATAGGCAAGTCCCACTAACAGATTTAATTTCCTGTGTCTGTAGGCAGTTTCTTAACAATATTAGAAATCTTTTGGTTTTCTTCCCAAAGACTGGGTAGACAAAGTGAGAAAAATATAACTTCAGGAAACAAATCTTCAAGACCACCACAGAATCTGTGATCCATTAAGCTTTCTGAAACAAACCACTTCCAAAGCATGCAACATTCAACAGCCATTACACACATACTGCAGAAAACACCTCTCTCACCATGCAGAATGCCCATAGATAAATGCCATGCCTCCTTCACTTCCCACCTTCCCTGTCTTTACATCCACCTTGTGCTGCAGTGAGCAGCAGGAGAAGCAGAAACAGCCACTACATGAGTGAAGGGATCACACTTCTACTCATGGCCTTGCCTGGAGCAGCTGGGACTTCTCAGGATCTGAAGAACAGTCAATTCCTTTTGTTCAATACCTATTTCTTGAGTCACTGCTTTACTCAAGTGTACCACAGAAGGTGGCCTTACTGTAAAAGTTCCTTTCCCACAGCACTCCTAAAGCTCCTCTGCCTAGATTTATGTTCCTTCTGTTAAATAAATATAATAACTTGTACCCCTAATGGTGACTAAGACATGGTTGCTTTGTGTTTCAGTAAAGGTTTAGCTCTTGACAAATAGAGATGGTCAGATTATTATATACATGATGTGAACTGGAGAGTAATGCAATGCTAAATGGTTTAATGAGCTGGAAGAAAGCAAGCTCTGCTTAACCACTGTTTTCAGAGGCCTGCTAATATCTATAACTCATCCAAATAATTGGCAGATAGAAGATCCATAGCAGCCAAGTAATTCTGGCCATTCCCACCTGACTAGTAAAAAAATTTTGATTATAAAACAAAATGTCTGAATCTGTTGGTAGCAATAAAACCTTGTGTGTTGACACAGGATCTGAGCTTGTAGAGACCATAGAGATCAGGAGCACTCTATGCTGGCTAGGTCCCACCAGGGCAAATTGTGGTTGGGCTGGCAAGACAAGCAGCTACATTACCCTCAATGAAGATGAGAAACCAGAAAATAAAGTTACAGGTCTTAAAGTATCTGTTCCTTATTGCTTATACGCATATATATATGATGCTATTGCTTCCAGGATTCTGAAAGGCAGAGTTCTGTAGCCTCCTTGGCCTGACTGTGTCAGCTGTTACATGAATTTCTGTCAAGACTGAGGTTCATGAAAAGATGGATGTGCCTCCATGCCTCCCAACTATATTCAAGTGAGAGAAGCTTTTAGACTCTGTTGAATACGACATGAGAAATAAGTATGTCAGAGAAAAATAAAACCACCCTGACTTTAGTCAAGCCTCTTTCTTATGTCTACCACCCACTCAGCTTCAGAGAAATAAACACTGCAAAGTGGACACACAGCCTCCAGTACCCAGACACTGATGGGGTGCTCTGGGATGTATTAAACTTTCTGACACAGAACAGCAGCACCAGTGAACTGGTAGGGTAACAGCAAAAATACACAGAGCTAAGCACTGGTTTCATGTGGTGCTAAGACAACCAGAGCTGGGGTTCCCTTTCTGGAGTCAGTCCAATACTTAGAAAAATTCTGATGTTAGATGCAACTCCAAGTCAGCTGTCAACACCCTCTAGCTTCTGGGCCTACACGCTGCTGCTAACATCTGCCTCTGAACAGATGAGCTGAGCCTCCCCAAACTCTGTTGGCTCTAGGTAGTGACCAGCATTGTGTCTCAGACCAATTTGCAGCTGCAGCAAACAAAACCACTAATGTGCAATTGCACTAAGAGCAGGTTTTGCCATTAGCAAGGCTCCATGCTTTAGATTCTTTCAGGATATGTTACTGATGCTCCCTAACATGGAAATCATAACACAAGCAAGACTCAACAGAGTAGAAAATTTCCTTTCTTCACCTCAATAAACTTGTATTCTTGGTTCTTGAATCATCCCAATTACTTCTAGGACATCACCAGGTAATCAGGTGGATGCAAACCTTCTGGGCATGGAAACAATAGATGATGGAGAAAAAACCCCAAGAATACTAATTTGATTTCATTGTGATCTATTACTTTTGCAGACAGATGGAAACTAAGGTATAAATCTGTGCCTCCTCTGAGTTTATTGGTTGACATAGGCTACAAGAATCAGAACCAGTCATGCAAAACCCAATATAGCCTTAGTAAGAACTTTCCTTATTGACTATTGAGTTAAGGAAAGATTTAAAAAAAAAAAAAAAAAGAAACAGTCTGTGCTCATCTGGCTCCAAACAGGTACTAGAAAAGCCCATTCCAGAGTTACAATGGTGCAATCCAACCATCTCCACTTTCTCCCACACATGCTGTTCAAAGCAAGGCTTTTCCCTGTTCTCAGCAGCACGTAACTGTGCTTTCACAGTGGAAGAACAAAGCACCATGGATTTGATGTGCACTCTCAACATATTATTATTTGTTTTGAAGAAAAATGTGCACAAGAAACCTCAAGCACTTCTTCAATAGTTTGCAATTCTCTTCTCTCTGCATCTGGTTTACACTTGCTTTCATTCCAACTTATTTCAACTTAAGCCTCCTGGTTATTAACCAGAACAAATTGCTGTCATGTTCCCTTCAGCTCAATAATCAGGGGAAGATTTTATATCCATAAAAATGCATTACACTGTTGTGATAACACTTCTGGGGGAAGGGGAGTTAAAATGAAACTCGGCCGGCTTGAACACATTGGATACTTTCTCTTGAGCTGAAGTGGGAGGATGCGCTCCACACCTCCAACAGAGTGACTCAAGTGAGTGCTGTCCACATAAACCACCAGCAAAGCATAAAGAAATGTCCCATCATACTTCCTAGGTTTGCATTAAATGGGTACTTTTGACAAGGAAGAGCAAAGGAAGGAAGTTGCAGCTCACATGCCCTTGATTATAAGTAAATTGAGACAGCTGGGAAGTTAATCTCAGACGTAGCATTTGCAGAGCATTGTCTTTGATGCAACACATCTCCCCCTTGTGATATACTGCCTTCCCATAAGCAGCTATGAGTCCTTTAAAATATTGCTTTCCTGAGGGCGGCATACACAGACAACAGGTAGCTATTTGAAGCACCTAATGGTATGCTCAACTCCAAGGAGGCACAAAACCTGTGCCTGGGCTATTCCATATAGCCACGTGCAGAACTGAAGCCCAGAGACTGCTTCTGTGGCATCCATGTCAGGTGGAATTCTGCTGTCAGCCTCAATGTGAGAAAGCTCAGCTTCCTGAAGGCTCTGACTGGGGTTCCTTCAGCAAACTAAACTGATTCCAGGGCTTATTGTTACTAAAAGAGTGAAAGGGTCTTGCTGACCCTCTCCACTGACAATTTTCATCTACATTAGGGAACTGAGTCAGACGAGATGGACCCAATAAACAGCAGAGTTGCCAGAAGAAAGGGGATTGGATGACACAGCCAGGAGCAAAAGCATGAGATAGACACACTACCTCTCAACAAAACTGTGTTAAACAAAATGGTGTCAGAGAAAAGTTCATAAAATAAGGTAAAACCGAGAGGCTGTTGCATAACAACTGCCCACCCAGGGAGGGTGCAAACACTCTGTTGGCAGCACAGCACTCTTCACCCTCAGCAGAGCTGTCAGTTAGCTTAAATCAGCTGTGATCCCTTATCTCCAACACAAGGTTCCCAAGTGCCAGGAAGGAACTATTCCACTCCAACCTACCTACCACCTGGTGGTATTAGTTTGTCACAATGTGATTATTCAAGGCTTCAGGGCATTTAAGAGCATGCTGTGCTCCTAGTTGATCATATGTTTAAGAACATGCTCCGTTCCTGTTTGGTACTTGGTCATCATTGTGTAATGATGCTGGCTAGGCTGCCAGCAGCACACTGGGCATGGAGGACAATGTTTTTTGTTGTTTCACCATTGTGTAAGTTTAAATAAAGTCTTAATTGCAAATGGGGAAAAAAATCTGCCTAGTCAATCAGACCAGGCCTGATCTGAAGAGAGTGTCCAAAGCCTGTTCTGAGTTTCATAATTGGGAAGTTCAACCCAGCCCAGGAAAGATTTACTAGAGTTAACAATACGAAAGGGCTTGCTTCAAACTGCTGCCAAATCCCACTTAAGACAGAAAACCAGCTGGAGAGCACCATCTATTGGCCAGAAAAATCGCTGGATTGCTCTCTTTCTGCTTTTTAGAGCCCAAACCAAAGGCAGCTCCCCAGCTATGTGCTGCAGCACATGCCTGGCTGCGTACAGCCCTGCAGGGAGCAGGAGGACACTCCAACCCATCACACATCCAATAAACCCGCGCAGGGGCAGCTCTCTTACATGTCGGGGAGAAATTTTGGCTTGAACAAATGTGACCCAGAGCCAGCTGCTGAGACGAGGACAGTGCAGACAGTCCCAGTGCTTTATTTCAATGTCATTTTCTTGCCTTCCAATGACCTCTAGATTTGGTGACTTCATGGCACAACCAAGCTACTGGTGTTTTCTGATTCTGGTTTTAGGCAACCACTGATCCCTCATCTGAAGGTCCATCCCACAGAACAGCAGCATCCCAGACCTGTGAAACCATTGTCAAATTGGTACCTGGCATTGCCTCTGCATGGTGCTGAGCGAATTCATCAGCCTCTTGGCCTTTTTCTCCCCATGCACACAACACCATTTTCCTGTGTGTCTCAACAGAGAAGGGGCAGGAGAGGGCTAGCCTACATCAGCACCTGTCAACACTCTGTCAACAGCCCCATAGATGGCTGGCTGAACCAGAAAGTGTATTTTTTGACTGCAGAATTATATTTCGGAGGGTTCCTACGCCAAGCTGGTCTTATCTTTAGACTATCTCTGTTTAGATGCCTAAATTTAGATTTCAAGGGTTGGCCAATGAGTCCTACTTTTAACTGTGAAACACAACTCCCTGGGGAACACTTTTATTAGAGCTGGCTAACACTTTTGGCCAGAGAAATAGGAAAGAAATCTTAAGTAGTTTTTCACTGCTTTTTGCCTAATTGCCAAGTGCACTTATTAGAAACACTGTGAAGACATAAAAATGAAATTAATGATGTCTTTGCACCCAGGGAGGCTGACCCAGGTCACCATCAAACTCCATGGCACTGGTGCTCTCCTGCAAAAGCTCTTTAGATGTCGAATAGGTTGAAAGGTCTTGTTCAGTGTCCAACTCCAGCAAGGTCAGAGGGACCTTGGTCAGAGGGCTGTGGTACAAACATAAGAGGGGTACAGAGCCCCACAGCAAAGACACTGCTGCAGGTAATCTGAATTTGGTTTCCCAAAGCAACATGAGTGATTCAGTTCCTGACTGGCCATGAGGAAGGCTCTCAACTGCCTGAGCAGTGAGTCATGGGAGGACCATCTCCATCGCATGTGGTGTCTGGAGTTTTTCCAGCTCCAGTAGTTTTCCAAAGGCTTTGCAGAAGCTGTACAGAGTTAAGTTGGATAAATAAAAGTTATCAGCGATAATTGTGAAATAACTATCTGTGCTATCAATCAATTAAATAGTCAGTACCGGCTGTGTTTTAGTTTGAACCAAAATGGAAGTTTCCTGAGAAACAGAAAAGCTATTCTGGTCAAACATGAGTATTTAATGTATATTTTTTCTAGGAAGAAATATGTTGATGGTTGTGCTTGGATTTTTTTTTTGGGGGGGGGCAGGGGAGCTAAATTCAGAATGGATACAAACATTAAACTTCAGAGCAATCAAAATTCAGATACCAATCAGAACGTCTCAGCTCAAATCAAACACTGGAAGAGAAAGTAAATCTAACAGTGGCAACAACCACAGCCCCAGAGGTCTGCCCACTTCAGCAAATTTCCTGATCTAAAAACACAGGATGAAACAACACAAAACTAACTGGATTTCATGGGAGGGAGAGGGCTCCTCTTTTGTCAGAACTCTTCCCCATGATCCCCATTCAAACTGGCCCAGGACACAGTAAGGGATGCAGCAGCACAGGAGTGGAAAGGCAGGCTGTGGTACACTGCAACAAGTGCTCAAATAAATCAGTGCAAATGATCTAAACTCTATGGAAAAATTTCTGCTGCCAAATAGTGAGGAGACAATTAAATCAAAAATTATGGCTGACAAATAACTTCATACAATTAGGAGAAAGATAAATCAGCCTGTAAGTTACTCCATAAGGGGCAGGTGAGGGAATGTCCAGCAAACAGCACCCTGTCTGAGCTGCCTAAGTGGAATTCCACTGGGAGAAAGTCAGCAGGTCTGAGGTCTCAGAGCCCAGAGCACAAATTGGAAAATAATGAGCTGGTCTGCTGCGACTGCTATAGAGGTGACAGCGCTGCAAAACAAAGGGATTCTGGAGCCTGAATTAGGGCAGTGGGAGAGATCAGCTTGCACATACGGCAAGAGCTTGGGTTACATGTAATTGCTCCTGTGAAGAGTGGGTGGTTTGAAAGTGTTATGACAGCTGCAGAGCAGAGGATGTCTCTGCTATGAGACAATACAAAGCTAGACCAGAAAACAGGGAGGCACAAGTCATGGAACTTTCTAACACAGGGCAAGTACTCTGTCCCAAGACACTTGCACTATGCAGAGACTCCAGAAGCAGGTAAGTTTATCAACACTTACATTCATCTATTCATTCCCTCCAAGGAGCACAGACTGGCTCTACACAAACAAAGAAATAAACTTCAGGGTAGCTAACACGTCCATTTGCTGCACAGATCCATGTGTTAGCCATATGAGTGGGACTTTCTTCTCACAACTTGCATGGCAGGGCTGGGGAACAGTGGTTTTTCAAACCTACCATTTTTATTATGTTTTCATCCTCATTACTTGAAGACAAAAAAGCATGTTCTTAACATGACAGGTCATCTTGCCAATATAATTTGTATTCAGAAATTCCTAGAACTGCATAGCTAATTACAACATGATATTAACCTTTTAATGACTGATACACAACCTCACTTTTAATTCCATCTTTACGTATTTTATCTAACAATGCATTTGGCAGCCAGTCCCTCTTATCTGCATTATCTATTTAAGATACTTAATGTGAGTGAGTGAGCAGCAGGACAGCTAGCACATTCCTACACTAACAGCTCCCACACACACGCTCGCCTTAAGGCTTGCTGCCTTTAAAAAGCTCTGTCTCTATCTGCATGCAGTCCCCTTGCATCCAAATAAACTGATGCCTTGTAAATGCACACGTGGGGAGCCTGGCACTCTACCTGCAGCCAAACCATGAGCAGGCTCCCAGGCTCCAGCTGATCAGCTGGCCAGGGCTGATCAGCTTGCTGACATCAGCCAGATCCACTGCACCTTCCCCCTGTTCCCCATCTGTGGGTGCCGGTTTCTTCCTTACTCTGGCATCAGCATCCAAACTCCTTTTGAAATGCTTCACATAATGATGTTTGTGGTGCAAACACGGCATGCTTTCCCCTTCTGATTTTATTTCACTGAGTCCTATTTTGCCTGTGCAATGGTTGATCGCCTAAACCTGTAGTAGCTCTTGGTTTTCCTGTTCTGTGGACACTGGCAAGTGAAAAACAGATTTGAACAGAAAGGGGAAAAGTTGTCCTGAAGTGTTAGCCTTCCATCTGCCTGAGTGAAGCAGGACAGCATTTTTATCACAGACTGCAAGCCAAAACTCCAGCTTAATGGCTTGGGTTTGATATTGCAACAATGAATGTTCTTCCACAGTGCTTTCTATACCATACCACTGAAATGGCAACCCCTCTTCATCCACCCTCTTTCTCTGATGCCCAGCATTCCCAACACTTGACACCTGTGTGGCCATTTCCACTGTTTGGCCAGACTTTGTTCACTCTCCTCCTAAGCCCCATGGCCATTTCCCCAAGGATATAATCCCATTACAAACCCTAATTGCAGAGTCCACTTTAGCACAGCCTGGACAGACCCAAGTGTTTTCAGCACAGGAGGCACATTTCAATCCTGGGGGAACCTGCCTTGACAAGCATCGCCACAACAGAGCCAGATTGTGCCTTAAAGGCTTGGGTCCATGTGGGAGCATCACTGAGCTTCATGATCCAGGCAGAAGTTCAAAATGTGCTTCTCCAGAAGGAAGTGCAGTCCTTCCATTGACTGACAGTCATCTCTGCTATGCTGAAAGCACTGTCCCCTTTCCTTGCTAACAGTGAGGGTGGCTTGTGCCTGACAAGTCCACTCTCTCTGAAAGTAAGAACCAGTAAACTGATGGGAGAAGAAACCAGTGGGTAAAGAGCAGTGAACAGATAAAGATTCCTTGTATCTGTCTCATTTAACATACCTCACTCTTTTAAAAGCAAGAGTAGTTACCCCTGCTTCATGTCCTGAAAGAACACCTTTTGGTTCTGCTGATATGCTATTGTGCTTTCTTCTGGACCCTGGTGAGAGCTGTCTTTGATGCAGAGCAAAAACATGTCTAGTGCATCACAAAGTTTGACTGTGTCAGGAAATCTAGGAGGGAAACAGTGAACTGTGCTGCAGGAACTTGGTATTTCTCCTTCACACCTCCCTGTCCCTGCAGAAAGGGCAGACAGCTAGCACAGGGGTTTGCTGCAAAGGGAGACAAAGCAGCACACCACTGAGCCACCACTACTTAGTGCACACAAGAAGAAGCGCTTCTGCATCAGGGCACTTCTGCACATACTGCACAAAAAGGGGAGGTGAGCAGGGGACCTGCACCCCAGGGACCACAGCTGCACACTCTGGCAGCTGCTTCTTTCTTCCCTGATGCAAAAGTATAGAAAAAGCCTATTTGACCCTCACTGAGGAAAAATTATCTTGCCTCTGATTTAACATATGTAGCATTTTCAGCAGACAGAATCAGGCTCTTTGGCCAGTTGTCATGCCCACTTAGTTCTTTGAAAGTTCACCTGAGTAAAGGCTGAGAAATTGTGCCCTTCCACTGTAACACAATATGTACAAACCTTGCAAACCACAGGAGGGACCTCACCCCATTAAGAGCCACAGGAGCATTGTCAATGATTTTACTTGGGCCATGATTTCACACTTGGTTTTCTATTGAGAGGGGAAAGAGGAGCCCCCACTGCTTCTTCCCCTGCCCCCATTCTCACTAGTGCTTGCCAGTTATCCAAATCTACAGCACAATTTGCACAAGAGATTCTTAGTTATTTTTCCTTTCCTGTAGTAGCACAAATTTAACATGCAACAACCTTGGCCTTTTTAATGTCAGATATGACTCATGAGATAGATGCTGGCTTTACTGATTAATCTTACTTATGCACATGTCTTATTTCTCCCCTATGACTTGCCAAGAGCATTTATTTCTGCTACACTAGGAACAAAATCTCAGCTACGTCTCTGGAGCATTACATATTGCAGACTCTGTCTCTTTGGCCCTCTGCATTAATTTTCTTCAAATGACACCAAGGGGCCAATATGTTAAGTTTGCACTATTGGACTGACAAAATTTTGGCTTCTATTTATAATCATTTGTGTAAAAAGCATCAGTTTGGGTTAGCTTAGACCTATTGTGGAGGGAATCACTCTAGCACAGATCATTCCAAAACTGCTTTCACTTTCTGTACTTGCTGAGGTTTGTGTTTTTGAGGCAGTGTAAATTGTATCAGGGATACTGACAACTCTCTGGTGTGCAATTGGAGGTGTACACTGGAAGACTCTGTTAATCCCAGCTTTAGTCTCCTGTCCATTTTAAGAGGATTTCTTATAGAATTAAGTATTGATCCTACCCTAGTTATTGGAGTTGATTCACAGCTGCATTACTCCATGGCCTGCTGGCATAAACAATCTAAAATCAAATTAATACTAGGAGCAGCAATACACAAGATGCAACAAGGGCAATTCCAATTACATACTAAAGATGGAGAATTCTGAGCTCCTCTGGACCTCTGCCTGAGTGTTTAACTTGCCTTACTGTTCTTTTTCTTCACCTTTCAGATAGCACAATCTGAGATTACTCCTCACATGTTATTCTCACAGGTTTGGGTGTATCATGATTGTATGTAACCAATGCTACAGGCCTTCTGGTGTTTATTTAGATTGACTAAACTGTAATAAATTTAGCTATCATGAAGTTCTTTGATATTTAGTCTAAATTTTGGTTTTTAACATTATCATAATACTTCATGTTATAAATGAATGCTGTCCCTAAACAGCCTATCTTTATCCAGTACATTCAGAGAACACTCAAAGGAAAAATCCGTTCTTCACTGGTTGTTCATGTATATGGTGAAAAAATTCTTTCAGGCTTCCTTCTGATGCAGGAGCTCTGAGCTCCTCAATCTGCTAGATCAGTTTCCTCATCTTGAAAGCATAGTGAATGCTGGCAGAGTTGTATTTGTGTCAGCAGCCTACCCCCAGACATCTTTTGTCCAGCCCTTCCTGCCAGTGCATTGCATGGTGCAGCCACCTACTCTCACCCAGCAGTCCTGGGAGCACTGTGTTCCCTACATGTGCCAAACAGCAGTGATATTGATAAGAGAGACATTTCCAGGTGTATCAAACATCCTACCTGACTGTGGGGGGAAAGCTGCACCATGCCAACATTCCCATACACAGAAAGGATACAAAACATCTATCAGATAAAAATCCTGGTCTCTGTGAACAATTCTAGATCTACTTTGCATTACTCTTGCAGCAAGATATAGGAATGGGGAAGAAGTGTGCCAACATCCGGAATGGACTGAGCAAGGACATATATTTTAATGCAGAACTCACTGGTTCTCAGTTCCTGCTGTGTGCCCTGAAGGAAAGCATAGCAATACCTTTTGTAGATACCTAGGCAAAGGTATTGCTACCTAACCACATGGCAAAATACAAGCCAGAGCTCCTTCATTCTAAAAGTATACACCATACACTGTAGCAAGATTTAAATTCAATAAATCTAAGTTTAAAACATGGGACTGAGGAGTCTTGATCTGAAGATTTGCCTTTTGAGCACTTCACAATTAACTAAGAAAACACACCAATAAGGTAACTGATCCATGCTTGGAAAAAAATTAATTGTGTGATATATACAGTAAGAGAATATAGCTAATCCAAGAGCTATTTCTTGCAAAAACAGACCAGCATGGACAGGGTCCCAAACACCTCATGCCTGCCTCTTTCTAGCTACATTGTAATCATATCTGGCAACCTCTGGAATTTAGGAAATACAAGTTTTCACATGTGTTCTTATGAAAAGCCCAACAAACTTTTGCAACCTTAAGTTCATCTTGCAATAATGAGAAGCATCTTTGCAGAGGCTCTATAGAGCCTGGATCTGCTCCAGGGTAGTCTGTGGAAGGTTGCTCATGGATTTCAACCTTTTAGGCTCAAATCTAAAAAGACCCATTCACACAAAGCAGCTCAGTGAAGCCAAATAACTAGGCTTAGCCTAAGCTGCCCTGAGATATTTTATTACAGATGAAACCAATTCCCTTTGAAGATAAGGGAATGCTTTAGTCGATGGACTCTATTTTGCTTTTGGCAAGATCTGTGTAAATCTGGAGTAATGCCATTGACTTCATAAGAACCTCACCCCAGATTTACAGTGATGTCACTAGGAGCAGCATACAAGTCCTGGTTGATTGAAAATGAGTACCAAAACCTTTAATTGAAACTGAATCTTAAAGTAACCAGTGGAAAGATATTTTCTCAATTGCATTTGTGATTATTTTTAATTTTTAGTGAATTATTAATGTAACCATTAAAGTCAAAGAATTCACATAAATCAGCATAATTTATGTGAGGAATTGAGCATACCTAATTAAGTCCAATTGTTGCTTATTAATTTATTTTTTCTCTGGGTAACCAAAGCCCCTAATGTTATGAGGTGAGCCAGAAAGTCTAGTCTGTTTTGACGATGTATAGATGCTTGGGATCTGGAGCATATTGAAAGGCCCACATATTCTTTAGCATAACTTCCCCTGACTCAAACACATCCAAAGTGCAATGCAGGGAGAATTAAGTTTTTCTTAGGTAGATTCTCTATGCTTTCTTCCAAAATATCTGAATTTTGGACAAAAAAAAGAAATATGTATATGGAAAAAAACCCCAAATTTAAGTATAGAATTCCATATTCTTAAAAAATCTTTTCTCCTGAGAGAAATGCATTTTCGAGATACCTTTTTCCACACTACTCTCAATGACAAAGAATTAACGCAGTGGCAAACAGGTTAGGGTTATGCCATCCTTTTAAATGGTATTTAATATAACATTAAGAAACCATTTGAGTTTCTGGCAAAGTCTACTTATTCCTTTATAAATGTTTCCAGCTCAGAGGGACCATTACCATGATCTAGTCCAATCTTCTGCAAAACACACAGCCAAGCATTGAGAGGGGGATATTATAGATATTGTTAGTAGTGAGGCTTTGTATACCCAGCCTGGACATGGAAGGCTCCACAGTGCCACTTGGAAGTTGCACTGTTCTTCCAGTCTTGACCTACCAGGCTAAACCTGTAGAAATTCTCGACATAAATTTATTTATTTAGCCATCTTAAGAAATTTTGTGATACAGAGCTGGGATTATACAGCAGCATAGACACTTACTTCATAGATAATCTTCACCTTTTCACCCCACTTGCTGATCTAATACTGCCTACCATTAGATCATGGCCTCCAGAGGCACTTGATGGAGGTATGGTACCTTTTAAACCTCCCAACACATGTAGTTAAACCCCTACACTGAGTAAGGTCCCTCACTGCTGCCCACCTTGGGTCATTCTGCCACAGAAAGCAGGCTGCAGGGGCATTACTATTTCATCAGTGATGTCAGGAGCCAGAACATTTATCCAGATCCTATTTCATGCTCCAGCAGGCTCCTTGCCTCAGAAGATGTCATAGGGTCAGGAGAATATATCTGGGGAAAAGTCCAGAGATGAGGAGAAGGAGAACATCAACCTCAGAATAAGTCACAGAGGGGTGGTATAAAGCACATCATACCACAGACAATAGCATGCCACTGTAAAGCAGCTAGAGGGAAGATGTTTTCCTATTAATCCAAGCGTTTATATTCTGGGTCTAGTATGTCACCCCAAGCTTTACAACAGTCTGATCAGCCTCTTCAACTCGTCTTTCTAATTCCTACCTCATGCACCCTGGATCTACTTAAAACAGTCCAGCTAAAATTATTTTCTTGGCATGTTATCTGACCATGTCACATAAACCAAATCTAAGCCAAAGGCAAATCTAGTTCAAGCTGTGGTTCAGGTTTTGGGTTTAAATCAAAAGAATGCTTGTGATTTGAGTAGATAGAACATTAACAAGTAACAACAATATAATAGCCTGTAATAATAAGTTTACTTTGCAAGATTACAGTCACAGATGAGTCAAAAGAAAAAACGAATCCCCTGGGTGATACGATTTTAGGATTAATACTGTATGAACACAGTTAGACCTTCAGAGACATGAAAACCAATCCAAAATGCAGTAGGGTTTGTTTGGCACCAAGCTTCCAATTTTGACTCATCCTAATAAAAATCGGAGTTGTATATAAACAGATTTCAACCAATTTAAAGAGCAATACCTTCCCCAAGTACTGAAGTCCAGAGGCCTCTATTTTTGCAGCTCCAACAATTTTACTAAGACATCTCCTACTTTGTGACATTTTAATTATTCACAGCACCAGTGCACTACAAGTGGAACATGCTGTGTATTCTCCATTCACTCATTCATTAGTTTTAATTAAACCCTCTAATTTTATTTATGCTGTCATGGACTGATTAACAATTTGCAGCACAAACCAGGAAGTTTTAAACAGCACCTTGAGAAATCTTCCTTGCTCTAAACAGAGATCTGCTATAATAACTACAAATCTGCTGGATTGTGTTCTGAAAGGCAAAAGGAACTACATCAGCAGCTTTCCCAACACAATTTTCTTTTAGCTGTTTAACAAAACATATCTCAAGGCCTTTGGTGAGAAACACAGATGATGAGGAGTCCAAGGGATTCAACAGAATGAAACTGCAGCCATACATTGCAAAAGTTCATTTATTAGAAGCATTCTTGGGCTAAGCTGGAGCATCATGATGCAATAGGAAAAGTGGACCAAGTCCTGCTTCAGCAGGGATTCAGGACATTTTAAGTGTTGCCAAAAGGACAAGCACTGCCTGGAATTTGTTAAAGGATAAATTCATGGAACAGCTTAAGTGACTCTAAACAGTCTTTATAGTCATAATTTACACATTATATTATCCCTTTTAGATTTCTGCAAGTATCTCTAACTTGCCTCTTCTGACAACAGACTTTCTATCTCTCAAGACCTCATCACAGTGATCTTAGAGCACCTGAGCTCATCAGCTGCAATGATTTAAGTTCATTCAAAACAGCCACCCATATACGTCTACAGTGCCCTGCCCAGCAATTAATTCTGGTCCCCAAATTTCAGAACAGCCCTTCACTCACTCTTCACATATGTTCTTTCCACTCTGGTCCCCATCTATACGTTTCCTTCTCACATCTGTTTCTGTCCCCACCTGCACAACCCACCTCTGCCTCTTTCTCCCTCAACAGTGTTTTATTCCCTCCTACCTGACTGGAAAAGACTGCCTCATACCACTTTTTCCACATTTCCCTGCTAGGTATAGCTGTGCTCACTAGCTGAGGCAAGACAGATAAAAGTCTAGGAGAAGAAATAAGCATTTGTATTTAAGAGAATTTACTGAAAGATTTGGGCCCTTTCTCTTACCCCACTACCTTTCTCTGTGATCCACCTTTACTCCTGACAATAAGAAGTGGGGGAAAGAACAGGTAATCATACTCCCTCTCTCCTTTTGCTGGAATTAATTTGCAGGATTTTTAGCTACCTAGTCCCTACTTCAGAAATGCAACTTCCAATTCTCGGCTCAGTACAATATCTGCTTTACACAACTCTAAATTACTGACAACTGTTGTGAAGCCCTCAAATAACTATTCACATTTTCCTATGGTCTTTTTATGGCATTTAGCAAAACACAGTTTACAGGCATGGAAGTGCCACCGTGGACAAGAGAGCTGTGCATTACCTCCTCCTTATATGGTACAGGATCCATGCCGCAAGAGGACGAGCTAATGGGGTAAAGAGGGAAAGGGAAAGCCTCCTCAGGGACCACAGCCATCCCTACAGAGCCACCATCATTAAGTCAATCCCTATTATTTTGCTTATAGGCTTGCAATTATGGAGAAATAAATACATAGTAAGACACTGATATTTCATCTGCCTGGCCTCTGCTCTGAGCACAAACCAAGGCCAGACAGCAAAATCGGTTTGAGTGTGTCAGTCTAAAGTGAACTAAAACAACACAACTCTTTATCCTTTGGCACAACCTTCAAAATCTGCTCACACAAGAATTCAGCAATAGGCTATTTATAGAGGCTGCACTACCTCCAGGCCCAGAGCATAAGCTTGTCCCAGGAGAGCCCAGCTAAGACAAAGCTGAGCAGCACAGGCTGAATCTGCCTGCCTCATCAGGAGGGTTGGATTTCACTCTGGCCAAGAGAGTTCTGGGCAACAAATGAGGCCTCCCATAATGTATTCCAATAAAAACAGGGATTTTAAAAAGAAATCAGTGCTTTGCTCCCTTCCAAGACATATAAATCATTTTAAATTGCACTATTTTAGAAGCCTTTGTGACTTCTTTTAGGCGATGCCTCCCTCTAGTGTTAAAGTCAGCAGGTGGCTGCCACCAGGTCTCTGCCAGCCCAGTTTTTGAGGTGAAAGATTTTCGAGTACTCCAATAACTATTATGGTTCTCTTTCTGGCACCATCTGACAGTTCAAACACGGTCTTGGCGGGACGCTGCCAGCGAGCTTTAGGAATCATCATATGTGCTAGACATCACAAGGAGACCTAGCACAGGTTGTCAGCAGGTGAGAAAGGAGCAGCCTATGGCTGCCTAAGGTGGCAGCAGAAGACCCTTGTTGTGGTATACAAGCACCAAAGCCTTGTCATAAGCTTCTGGATTAACAGCTATCAAGTACACAAAATGTGAAAGGCTGGTTTGAAAAGATTCAATAAACTCCCAGGTTCAACATCCATCTTTGCTTGCAGGAGATTGATGCAATTGCTCTACCAACATCCTATTACATGCCTACATGGTTCTTAAAACTTCTAAAATTTTTTCTGCCTTTTATACAGGACCTTAAAAACCTTACTGTTTACACACAGCTATAAAAGACAGATAGCAAAGACACGTGAAGCAACGATCTGGCTGCAAGCTCAGGAACAAGCCTCTATGAGCTGCAGCAAATTCATCTAGAAAGTCAATTCTTTTCTGGAGAAATATACAGCCCAAATAATCACAGACAAGGAGCTTTCCTAAAACTTTGGTATTATCAAGAATTTCCTTACATGTGAGCTGTAGTCCAGCAGTATTTGTTGGAAATACAGAAGGTGGGCAATCTAACCACAGAAAAGTAGTGGGAGAAACCTTTACTTCTGGAATTTGCTCCAATTTGCAGTCATAATTTTTCCAACCTAACAGTGTATTAGGAGTAGATTTCTGCATTTAATTTCTTAAATGCACCACAGCAGGGAGAGTGAGGGAGGAGAAAGAGCAGTTTTATTCCTCTGCAATATAAAGAGTAACAGTTATTGCTTGCCAGCTACACAATTATTTTCAAAGAGCTTAGCATCTCTCTTAGGTTGATATATTAGCTTTATTACACTGGCATGGCTCTGAGAGATACTTGCCACTCAACTCATTGGTACAAAGAGATACAGATGCTTTATTACTGTGGATGGAATTCCCACTTCTGCCAATGCTGCTGGCAATTCTGTGCCCTCCTGAGAAGTAATGCATCCCCTAAATCATTTATTATCTATTCTCATCACAACTTCACAGTTTTGGCATTTTGTTTTAAAAGTGTCAGTGTGCCTCAGTGTATAGCATTTTCACCACCAGCACAGAAGTCTCCTAGGGTGTTGGCTCAGACCCACAGCTGATACTTCATCAGGAAAGGATTGAAAAACAGAGAAGCTAAACTGATAGGCACTAAAATCTGCCACTGCCATCTGTTTTTTAACAGAACAGTGCTGCCTGTGGGCACTAGGACACTGCATACCTGACTAACTGACCCCTTCATCTTCTAAGCTGGCCTCAGGCAGGACAACTGTACCCAGCTGATCAGCTCAGCTACAAAAGCAGCATTTCTAGGAACAGCCATAGCACAGGGAAGCACATAACTGCTCAGAGAAGTTTTAGGTGGAATATGCGGTGTCCATCCCATCTCTGCCTCTAAGCAGGTAAGGGAAAGTTCGTTCTCCTGAAATCTGGCCTCAAGATTTTAAATGTTGTGCTTATGGCTTATTCCTAAATTCCACTGAGGTCTTTACTTCTGCTATGTGTGACAGACCAACTCCTTATTTAACCACATGTTTGGTTTTTTTTAAAGCTAGTGTGTTTCAGGTTATTTGAATGATGTTTTTTCATAGCAAAGGGAATTAGCCCCTAGAACAATCTACCAAGTCATGCAGTGGATTTTCTACTGTTCAATGTATTTAAATCAAAATGTGATGTCCTGCTAAGCCATCTGTGCTACCTCAGCTCCAAGAGTCAGGCCTGATGTAGGAGTTACTGAGTGAGAGTTCTTTCTGTGTGTCACACAGGAGGTCTGAAAAAATGATCTAATGATCCTGTCTGGCCTTAAGCTTCATGAATCTATGAATAAATGAAAATATTAGGCCTAAGCACTTTGGCATAAGAAACGTCTTTAAATATTTAGCAAAGCACTGCATGCAGTGTGACTGCTCCATAAATAAAAGTAGCAGTCACATGCTTGAGGATCAGTCACCTCAGGTCACCTTAATGCATGTAAACACTGGTGTGACGAGAATTTGAAGAAGATGTTCAAATCCTAGAGTCACTTAACTCTGAAAATGTGGTGGTTCAGATTACTTCTTTCTTAGCCAGTCAGTCCAAGACTTTCTGTTCAGTTGCTCCATTGTTCCATAGTTCATGTACAGAATTTCCTGAGAACAAAATCCATAAATATGTTCTGCCACAAAGTCCTTCCTCAGCCTTCAGTCTAGCAAAATGCACACTGAAATCTGTGGAAGAAAGGCCTAATTGAAAAAGCAAGAATGAAGATTTGGTCAACTGCCAGCAGGGCACGTTTAATAGCACAACCAGGCTCTCAAGCACAAACGGCTTGAAAGGATCACCTCCTGCTAAGAACCAGGGACTTAGACATGGCAGGTTGTTACAGGTTGTACTGGGTACATCACTGGGATGTGTTTCTCATAGAATTCCCAGGCCATGACTCTTGGGATAAGTTTTTTTAGAGCAGGAAGTTAAGCAAAAAATGACAGACTAAAAATTAATCCACTGCACCTTTCCACCTCATCATGGACAATAATTTACAGAAGCTGATTTTTCATTACAGAATTCAGAGTCACAGAAACAAATTGCTTCCCTTCCAAGTTGTTATTCTAGTTGAGCTTCCTTGGAAGTCTGCTTGTATTTCCTCACAACCCTCCAGATCTAACAGCTGAGCTCTGAGCTGCTGCTTCACATGGTCTACCAGGATCCTTCCCAGTAACCTCACAAGGCTGATAGAAAGGAAAGTCATCCGCACAACTTTATTTCCCAGTCTTGCTAGTTCAAGTAAAAGAGCGTAATATCTGCATGTCAAAAGTTGCCAGAACCAGCTCCAGCAAGAGTTGTCATCACTGATATTTGCATACAAAGGGGCTGAAGATTGTGGCTATGTTAACAACATTTTAAAAAACTAACCAAACAAGCAGAACTTGTCCTGCCCAGGAAACCACACTGCTGGTGGTTTAGCAAAGTAGCTGCACTGCAGCTAGCAGTTATCTACATGTAGAACAAGAAAAATCAAGGAAAACAAAATTAAAGTAAATGCAATTCACCTTCAGTAAAAGACAGAGAAGCATGCATGCATGCTATATGAAAATATCGGAAGCCACCTGTGTATGTAGCCCAGAGCAGAACTGAACTATTTTGATTCATCAGAGGTTAAGTTTCTGTGTGAAAATGACTCCATTGAAAATATAACTTCAAAGTCCTTCTGGTTTATAATACTGATTTTGTACTTTTGCAACCTTTGTAATGGATCAATAGATGAGGCTGAGAACAGATTGAAACCACAGATCTCACCTGCTTAGGCAAAACTATGCGTTGTGGTAGAGAAGTTAAAGAAAGGCATAGTGTTGCAAAAGCACCAAGGATGGACCACCATGAAATGAGTTAGAAAGGCCTTTAGCATCTATCCCTGATATGACTGTGTTATGCTAGGGCTTGGACATTAGGCCCAAGCCAGAGTTGACTTATAAATGCATCCTGACCCCCTCGTAATTGTGTGAACTGCTAATAATAGATATGGATTTAGTAAGCTTTTTCTGTTAGCTGTTGTTTTGAACAAACAAGCTGTTTGTGCTATTTAGGGGAATTTGGACTGATAACTTTCACCTGGTCTAGCGCAAAGGAGGCACCAAGGTCATGCAGTTCTCTGCAAAATATTTTAGGCAACTCCATCAAATGTGTCCTGGGCTCTGGCCAAGCCCCAGCCTGGGGTGGTTGGAGGGGAATACCACCAGGGGCTTTCTGCAGCAAACCAAAACAACTACAGGTTATTTTTAGCCTATTGATTTGGCCCATAAAAGCTGGACCCTCTTGCAGCGACTTTGGACACCTCACCTACGAGTGGACGCACTGCGTACGACTTCCCAATTGCCAGGAAAGACTCTCCAAACCCTCACTGCAACCAGGGGCTCCTCAGCAACTGTGGATTTGGATGATGATAGAGGATTAGGGCAATCGGTGATGGATGTGTCTTATTCACTTTTTTCCCTTGTGTATAGTAATGATTAGGTGCATTACCTTTCTTATTGCCTTTGTTGTTGTTTGTGCTGTTTGTATTAGAGCTTAGTAAACTAACCTTATATGTAAATGTATTATTCATTTTTCTATTATCTTACAACACCAATAGTAAAATAAGCCTATTCTTTCCATTGATGTGAAAATATCGGAAGCCACCTGTGTATGTAGCCCAGAGCAGAACTGAACTATTTTGATTCATCAGAGGTTAAGTTTCTGTGTGAAAATGACTCCATTGAAAATATAACTTCAAAGTCCTTCTGGTTTATAATACTGATTTTGTACTTTTGCAACCTTTGTAATGGATCAATAGATGAGGCTGAGAACAGATTGAAACCACAGATCTCACCTGCTTAGGCAAAACTATGTGTTGTGGTAGAGAAGTTAAAGAAAGGCATAGTGTTGCAAAAGCACCAAGGATGGACCACCATGAAATGAGTTAGAAAGGCCTTTAGCATCTATCCCTGATATGACTGTGTTATGCTAGGGCTTGGACATTAGGCCCAAGCCAGAGTTGACTTATAAATGCATCCTGACCCCCTCGTAATTGTGTGAACTGCTAATAATAGATATGGATTTAGTAAGCTTTTTCTGTTAGCTGTTGTTTTGAACAAACAAGCTGTTTGTGCTATTTAGGGGAATTTGGACTGATAACTTTCACCTGGTCTAGCGCAAAGGAGGCACCAAGGTCATGCAGTTCTCTGCAAAATATTTTAGGCAACTCCATCAAATGTGTCCTGGGCTCTGGCCAAGCCCCAGCCTGGGGTGGTTGGAGGGGAATACCACCAGGGGCTTTCTGCAGCAAACCAAAACAACTACAGGTTATTTTTAGCCTATTGATTTGGCCCATAAAAGCTGGACCCTCTTGCAGCGACTTTGGACACCTCACCTACGAGTGGACGCACTGCGTACGACTTCCCAATTGCCAGGAAAGACTCTCCAAACCCTCACTGCAACCAGGGGCTCCTCAGCAACTGTGGATTTGGATGATGATAGAGGATTAGGGCAATCGGTGATGGATGTGTCTTATTCACTTTTTTCCCTTGTGTATAGTAATGATTAGGTGCATTACCTTTCTTATTGCCTTTGTTGTTGTTTGTGCTGTTTGTATTAGAGCTTAGTAAACTAACCTTATATGTAAATATATTATTAATTTTTTCTATTACACACAATAGTAACATAAGCCTATTCTTTTCACTGGTGTCTGTGTCATTTCTGTCACCCCTGTCAATTGGCAGAACAGACCTTAATGGAGCCATATTGATTTCCAGCTGCTGGGAGGCCTGTCTTCAGCAGGCTTCAGTCGAACAGCTTTAATTCACACCACCTGGGAGCCTGACCCAGTTTGCACAGACTAGTTGTATAATATGCTTATTATTGATACATCATTCCCAGCATCTGTGGTGTTTCACAGATAGATGTCATTGATCAGTCTCTGTCTGAAGGGCCTCCCACATTTTTGAATCATGGTTTCAGAACACTCCCAAAAGACCATCTTCAATCTCATATATGCCTTTATATACAGAGCACAACAGGGATCTTTATGAGCAAGTTCTACCAGGGACCTTTGGAGCCACAGTCATGATACCAGTGCAACTGCTTTGTTCTGTACCTGCTTTGAAGCCATAGTATTTAATGTTCAATTATAGCACTCCTTCTAGTCTCACTAGTGACTATCTCTCACATTATTAATCTCTTAACCCATAGAAGTCTGTTAACATCTAGGAAAATTCTCACTAAATTTTCTCTCAAGCTTAGGAAAGCAGCAGGCTTTCATTTGAAAACTCCTCTCCTAGAAAGTAATACAAAGCTCTTTTATTCTGCTTCCAGGAAAACTTATCTTTTGATCCTCACGAATCAGTTTCTGGAAAACTGAGCCTACCCCTCCATACCAAAGTATAGTTTTAACAACAGTTTGATGTTGCTCCGTCCTTAAATGGCCCCTGGCTCCTGCCTTTCTCACTCTGCTGAAAGACTTTGCACTCCATATTTTCACTGTTTCGGCAATTACAAAACATAATTTCTTCTACTTAGAACGTGGCAATGAAGATGAAAAAAACCACCTATTTGTTCCAGTAATTAAATACTAAGTAAAGGATATTTGCCATAATAGTATATTTCAGAGCAAAGAAAACAAACAAGAGTTTATCACGGTAGCACTGCTTCATTTGCCTGATGATCTTTCAGGTCTTGGTCTTTATAGATTATATTAGAGGACCTGTTCCGTGTTTTCCTGAGACTTCTGGACATTGGCAGAGGGAAGGAATTAGGGAATGGAAGAAAAAGAACACCTTCAGTCAAGGACCTGAAATTGTAGCTCAGAATAAAGCCACCAAAAATGTTGAGAATTATTCATGAATACTCACACCAGTGGATATTAAAGGAAATGGTATAATCTGTCAAAGACATTTGGCAACATGGAGAACTTGGTAGGATATGGAATTTTATGAAAATTGTCAGTGTAACAGAACTGCTATTCTTGGAGCAAGTGTTTAGGGACTCTGTGGATGTGTTAGGTATGCCACAAATTTGTCAAAAAACAAGTTTCAATGATGTTTGAAATGCTTGAATTGTGGAGTACTTAATTTATCAACAGTGTTTTACTGCAGCAAAGTGGGCTCCATTCATGTCCTGCAGGAACACAGTCAAGGAAATGCTGGACAACAAATGTCTAGAGAGGTTTTCCTGGTACAAAAGAAATGGAGCTACCAGAAAGCATGCAGCAAAAGGCCACTGAGATGAGCAGGGACTTGACCAAGATCATCTACCCTATGAGTAAAGGCTGAAAGGAGCTGGGTCTGTACAGTGTAAGGAATAAGAAAGACCTAATTGATGTGTACAAATATCTAAAGGCAGGGTATAAAGAAGTTAAAGCCCAAAATCTAATAGATGTTACAGTCCAGAGGAGGCCACAAAGTTGATAAGAGGACTGGAGCATCTCCCCTATGAAGACAGGCTGAGGAAGTTGGAGTTGTTCAGCCTGGAGAAGAGAAGACTTCACGGAGACCTTATTGTAGCGTATCAGAATCTATAGGGGCTACAGGGGAGCCAGAGAGGGACTCTTTGTTAAGCACTGCAGTGATAGGACAAGGGGTAACAGGTTGAAATTGAAGCAGGGGAAATTTAGGCTAGATATTAGGAAAAAGTTTCTTCCTGTGAGGGTGGTGAGACACTGGCACAGGTTGCCCAGGGAGGTAGTGGATTCCCCAAACCTGGCAGTGTTCAAAGCCAGGTTGGATAAAGCCTTGAGCAACCTGGTCTAGTGGGGAGGTGTTCCTACCCGGGGCAGAGAGAGTTGGGACTAGATGATCTATAAGGTCTATTCTAGCCCCTAAAATTCTATGATTACCTCCTCTTCCAATATATTCTAACCTACATCCTTAAACTTCCATGACTGAAACATTACATCTAGTCACAGGCAAACATCACCTCTGGTATTCCACCATAAAACACCTGTGACATTTCTGCATAGCTACAATCACAATCTTCTACATGCAGGGTGACTAATCCGTAGAATCTGGGATTTCTTTGGATCAAAGGTACATTACAAACGCATTATCATTACTGGACAAGCTTGCTTTCTCTCTTGGTCTGCAGCATTCTGTTGAAATTACATGTTATTATATATTACTTACATATGACTTGTTTACACCCCTGAATAATTTGCAAACTAGCAATACATTTTATTTAATCTGCATCTTGTTTCAAGATGTTCACTGCACAAAGATGGTATTAAGAACACAAGGGGCAGGACAACTGAAAGGCAATTCAAGAAACCAACTCTGTGGTCAAACTGAATCACAAATTGTCCCCTGAAGTCAAGAGTTAAACTCTACCTGCCTCAGCATTTAATTAGCATTTTGTCATGTATTCTGCTATGTGTTTACTCTCTCACAGCTGGCCTACAGCTGACAGCAAATAAATTCAGTTCTGACGACCAAAAGAGGAGCTGGATCCAGGGCTTTCATAACGGTGAAATGGGGAGATAGAAGGATGGGAAAAGACACTAGAGAAAGCAAAACAACCCCTGGAGAAGATTTAGTTTTTTACTTTTGGCACTGCTAGAGAATTAGGGAGAAAATAGAGAGGCATTACAGACATCATTAATAAACTGCTTCTACAGAGCCCAGCAGGCAGGAGACCTGTAGCCCCTAGAAGACCTCTCCTCTCACCAAGTGATTACTAAACCTATCAGCAATCCTGCTTCATCCAAGCTGCATAGCATCCTTCTCTCCATTTGCCTTGAAGGAACCCTTTGATCAAACATTTTATTTGCTCAAAAACGCTTGGGTTTTTTTGAGTCCCTCTCCAAAGGAGAATCAAGTGATGTTAAGGCATGTCAAAGGGGGAAAACTGAACAACTGAATTCTGGAATAGTCCCCAGAAGCAGTTCCCCCGTGGCTCTGGTCTGCAGGCACTGCAGGCGCCTGTCCCCTGCGGGCTGCCCTGCGCAGGGTGACCCGCGGCACAGCCGGGCCGGACCCTGCACCAGGAGAAACATGTTGGCGAGGACACCGGGCCAGCCCAGAGGGAAGATCAGTGGCTGCAGTGGCCGCGGGGACACACACAGAGTCACACACAAACCCACACAGACAGAGTCACATACACACACAGACACAGAGTCACACACACACACACAGAGTCACACACACACAGACACACACACAGTCACACACCCCGACAGACCCACAGAAACACCCACACACACAGACACACCGACACACACACCGACACACACACACTGACACACACACCGATACACACACAGAGTCACACCCCCACACACACACCCCCACACACACCCCCAC
>NW_008671290.1:0-828 GCF_000695815.1 Acanthisitta chloris
TTCCCATTTATTGCAAATTATATTTGTTATTGCTGGTATTAAACCGTGGGATACCGGTGGATAGTTTACAGAATTTACTCACTGTGCATCGACTGCTTTGAGCCCACTGTGATTTTCTAGTCGAAATGAAAAAGAATTTTATGGCCTAATCTTAATCCCAATTAATTTATCCAGCCTTCCCTGCTTGGTAGAAAGAGACCATGCAACCAGGATGTTGTTCCTGACTTAAAGGAGTTATTTATAGAGGCAAAATAGCTCCCAACCTACACACCTTGCACAAAACACTGGAATCGGCTGGATAGATTGGCAAGGGAGTATTGACAAGGGCTGTGGTGTGAGCCGTTCGTTGTATGACGAGTGCATCAGTCTCGTCTCCCCAGCCCTGCCGTGGTCGTTGCCTCTGGCCTCGGTGGCATCGTCCTGTCCAGGAGTGTGGGGTCTGGGGGGCTCGGACAGGTCCTGCCACGTGCTGGGGCTCTGTGACTTCCTGGAGTTGGGTACCTTGTTCAGGTGAGGGATCCGCTGGTGCTGTCACCCACCTGCTGGTGCCAGCACCGCTGCCCTGCCTGGCCGCGGCGTGACCGAGACTCCGGCGCTCCTGGGGGATGGCGGCTTTAATCTGCCGGCTTGAGCTCTCATTAGGGGCTTTTTCCTGGATCGGAGTTTTTGCTAATTAACTTCTCTTTGAGCTCTGAATGCGATAAACTCCTTCCCAGGGCTAAAGGCCCTGCTTGATCCTAGCCTGTCCACCCTCAATTGTCCACCCTCAATTGAAAAGCTCCTGAGCTCTGGATCTGCTCGTTCTTCCCGTGCTGGGCCTGAGCACCC